>NW_022264307.1:5000-31137 GCF_002021735.2 Oncorhynchus kisutch | reverse complement strand
GGGAGAGAGAGGGAAAGAGAAGGGAAAGACAGAATAAGAGACAGAGGGGAGAGAGAGGGCCATTAACCCTGACCACTGAAGCATCTCTTCTTTATCATTAAAGACCCTGTATTATTGAAGAGGCAATGTGTGTGTGTGTGTGTGTGTGTGTGTGGTGTGTGTGTGTGTGTGTGTGTGATATGAGGAGGTAATGTGTGTTATTATTGAAGAGGTAATGTGTGTTATTATTGAAGAGGTAATGTGTGTTATTATTGAAGAGGTAATGTGGTGTGTGTGTGTGTGTGTGTGGTGTGTGTGTGTGTGGTGTGTGTGTGGTGTGTGTGTGTGTGTTGTGTGTGTGTGTGGTGTGTTATAATTGAAGAGGTAATGTGTGTTATTATTGAAGAGGTAATGTGTGTTATTATTGAAGAGGTAATGTGTGTTATTATTGAAGAGGTAATGTGTGTGTGTGTGTGTGTGTGTGTGTGTGTGTTAACCTTGAGGCCCTCTGTACTGGAGCAGCTCAGTAACACTAGGTTGTCCCTGTCAGTGTGTGTGTGGTTCGGGTTCCAGGGCCACAGTTCATCATTAGTGTTAGTCAGGGAGCACCAACACCTGCTACGTCCTGGAGACAGTTCAGATCCACACGCCTGCCCTGCCTGCGCCCTGCGGGGCCACGCACCTCCACACACACCACCTAGAGAGAGAGAGAGACACTGTTACTATACACACTGTTACTACACACACCACCTAGAGAGAGAGAGACACACTGCTACTACACACACTGTTACTACACACACTGTTACTACACACACTGTTACTACACACACTGCTACTACACACACTGTTACTACACACACTGCTACTACACACACTGTTACTACACACACTGTTACTACACACACTGTTACTACACACACTGTTACTACACACACCACCTAGAGAGAGAGACTGTTACTACACACACTGTTACTACACACACCACCTAGAGAGAGAGAGACACACTGTTACTACACACCACCTAGAGAGAGAGAGACACACACTTTTACTAACATTTATTTCCCTGGGATGTTGACTGTTGAGAGGGGAGGTGAAGAGACAGCTAACGTCAGGCCACTAGAACCATAATCTCCCCCCCTCTGTCTGTCTGTCTGTCTGTCTGTCTCCCTCCCTGTTCTCCCTCCCTCTTTTTCTCTCTCTCTCATTCACTCTCCCTCCCTCCCCTCCCTCCCTCCCTCCTCCCTCCCTCCCTCCCTCCCTCCCTCCCTCCCTCCCTCCCTCCCTCCCTCCCTTGTCTTCTCTCCCTCCTGCACTTTCCCCCTCTCCCTCCCTCCCTCTTTCTGTCTCCCTCCCAGATGTTGTAGAATACAGACAACACAAAGTCACATCATCAAAGACCCTTTCTTACCCCTGACGTATCAACCCCCCCGTTTTTTAAACATTCGAAGCCAAGTGTGATTTCAGTCACAACAAAGATCATCCATTTATTTGGATGAGACTTCTTGGTCATGCACCCCCCCCCCCCCCCCCCCCCCCCCCCTCCCGCACGCGCTCCAGTACGCTACGCGGCAGCGCTAAGCTAACTGCTAACGCTGCCATTATCACATTACTAGCAGGCTTTTGTGGGGGCAAGGGAGGGGCCATGCGGGGCGGGACAGGGGGGCTCTGAAAGCAATCGCTCCTGCCGTACGTCTGGCTCCAGAAGAAGGGGCCTGATAAGGGGATCTCCCTCCCCTGACCCCCCCTCCCCTCCACTACCCCCCCTCCACTACCCCCTAGCCTCCTGGATGGTACTGCCCAGCCCTGGTCCCCTGGATGGTACAGCCCAGCCCTGGTCCCCTGGATGGTACAGCCCAGCCCTGGTCCACTGGGCTAAACTAGAAAAAGAGGCTGCTAACTAATCCCCCAGAAAGTGGTTTTGATTATTGCTGACCAGCAAAAAGATGGGAAAGCAAAAGGGTGGAGGAGACAAAATGGAGGACAGAGGATGAAGGGGGGTGAAGAGATACGTGTTGTTTAAACATCCAGTCATTTGTTTATGTATTAATTATTCACCTACACCAGTCCTCTTCTCTTCTGATGATCTTTCCTCCCTAAAACTCCTCTCTCATCCTACATCCTCTCTCCTCTCTCATCCTACATCCTCTCTCCTCTCTCATCCTACATCCTGTCTCCTCTCTCATCCTACATCCTCTCTCCTCTCTCATCCTACATCATCTTTCCTCTCTCATCCTACATCCTCTCTCATCCTACATCCTCTATCCTCTCTCATCCTACATCCTCTCTCCTCTCTCATCCTACATCCTCTCTCATCCTACATCCTCTCTCCTCTCTCATCCTACATCCTCTATCCTCTCTCATCCTACACCCTCTCTCCTCTCTCATCCTAAATCCTCTCTCATCCTACATCCTCTCTCCTCTCTCATCCTACATCCTCTATCCTCTCTCATCCTACACCCTCTCTCATCCTACACCCTCTCTCCTCTCTCATCCTACATCCTCTCTCATCCTACATCCTCTCTCCTCTCTCATCCTACATCCTCTCTCCTCTCATCCTTTATCCTCTCTCATCCTACATCCTCTCTCCTCTCTCATCCTACATCCTCTCTCCTCTCTCATCCTACATTCTCTCTCCTCTCTCATCCTACATCCTCTCTCCTCTCTCATCCTACATCCTCTCTCTCCTACATCCTCTCTCCTCCATGCCTACATCCTCTCTCCTCCATGCCTACATCCCCTCTCCTCTCTCTCCTCCATCCCTATATTCCCATGCCTATAACTGTGCTGTGACTGTCACTGGTGTAGTGAATAGTCTAGTCTAGTGTGCGTATGCATGTATGAATAGAGCTGCTGACTCCATTGTCTGTTCAGGGCAACAGATAAAGCTCAATGAAAGACTATTTGAAATGGCTCAGACAATGATCTGAGGAACATAGAGACATGGACCACACTACCATACCTGCAATGTCACCTGTCCGTCTCGATGGGGCTTGGTGTGGGCGTGTGAGGGGACCAGTGTGTGGGGGCGGAGAGATGTTTCCCCCCCAAGCACACAGAGAGCTCATTACAGCACTGTGGCACGCAGAGCGTGGCGGCACGTCCCAAAAATAGACTCATTTCCAAAATAAAAACCCCAAACCACCCCCCCCACCCACATTAATAATGTAGGGGTAGATGGACCAACGACTTTAAACAGCACCACATTAATAATGTAGGGGTAGACGGACCAACGACTTTAAACAGCACCACATTAATAATGTAGGGGTAGACGGACCAACGACTTTAAACAGCACCACATTAATAATGTAGGGGTAGACGGACCAACGACTTTAAACAGCACCACATTAATAATGTAGGGGTAGACGGACCAACGACTTTAAACAGCACCACATTAATAATGTAGGGGTAGACGGACCAACGACTTTAAACAGCACCACATTAATAATGTAGGGGTAGACGGACCAACGACTCTAAAAATAGTGATCTGATACGGCTGGTATAGTGGTCTGATAGTGGTCTGATACGGCTGGTATAGTGGTCTGATAGTGGTCTGATACGGCTGGTATAGTGGTCTGATACGGCTGGTATAAAGGTCTGATACGGCTGGTATAGTGGTCTGATACGGCTGGTATAGTGGTCTGATACGGCTGGTATAGAGGTCTGATACGGCTGGTATAGAGGTCTCACCATACGGCTGGTATAGTGGTCTGATACGGCTGATATAGTGGTCTCACCATACGGCTGGTATAGAGGTCTGATACGGCTGGTATAGTTGTCTGATACGGCTGGTATAGTGGTCTGATATGGCTGGTATAGTGGTCTGATATGGCTGGTATAGAGGTCTGATACGGCTGGTATAGAGGTCTGATACAGCTGGTATAGAGGTCTGATACGGCTGGTATAGTGGTCTGATACGGCTGGTATAGTGGTCTGATACGGCTGGTATAGAGGTCTGATACGGCTGGTATAGTGGCCTGATACGGCTGGTATAGTGGTCTGATACGGCTGGTATAGAGGTCTCACCATACGGCTGGTATAGAGGTCTGATACGGCTGGTATAGTGGTCTGATACGGCTGGTATAGTGGTCTGATACGGCTGGTATAGAGGTCTCACCATACGGCTGGTATAGAGGTCTGATACGGCTGGTATAGAGGTCTGATACGGCTGGTATAGTGGTCTGATACGGCTGGTATAGAGGTCTGATACGGCTGGTATAGGGGTCTGATACAGCTGGTATAGAGGTCTGATACGGCTGGTATAGAGGTCTCACCACACGGCTGGTATAGAGGTCTGATACGGCTGGTATAGAGGTCTCACCATACGGCTGGTATAGAGGTCTGATACGGCTGGTATAGTTGTCTGATACGGCTGGTATAGTGGTCTGATACGGCTGGTATAGTGGTCTGATGCGGCTGGTATAGAGGTCTGATGCGGCTGGTATAGAGGTCTGATACGGTTGGTATAGAGGTCTGATACGGCTGGTATAGAGGTCTCACCACACGGCTGGTATAGAGGTCTGATACGGCTGGTATAGAGGTCTCACCATACGGCTGGTATAGAGGTCTGATACGGCTGGTATAGTTGTCTGATACGGCTGGTATAGTGGTCTGATACGGCTGGTATAGTGGTCTGATACGGCTGGTATAGTGTTCTGATACGGCTGGTATAGAGGTCTCACCATACGGCTGGTATAGTGGTCTGATACGGCTGGTATAGTGGTCTGATGCGGCTGGTATAGTGGTCTGATGCGGCTGGTATAGAGGTCTGATACGGTTGGTATAGTGTTCTGATACGGCTGGTATAGAGGTCTGATAATGCTGGTATAGTGGTCTGATACGGCTGGTATAAAGGTCTGATACGGCTGGTATAAAGGTCTGATACGGCTGGTATAGTGGTCTGATACGGCTGGTATAGTGGTCTGATACGGCTGGTATAAAGGTCTGATACGGCTGGTATAAAGGTCTGATACGGCTGGTATAGAGGTCTCACCATAGGGCAGGTATAGTGGTCTGATACGGCTGTAATAGTGGTCTGATACGGCTGTAATAGTGGTCTGATACGGCTGGTATAGTAGTCTGATACGGCTGGTATAGAGGTCTGATACGGCTGGTATAGAGGTCTCACCATACGGCTGGTATAGAGGTCTGATACAGCTGGTATAGTGGTCTGATACGGCTGGTATAAAGGTCTGATACGGCTGGTATAGTGGTCTGATACGGCTGGTATAGTGGTCTGATACGGCTGGTATAGAGGTCTGACACGGCTGGTATAGACGTCTCACCATACGGCTGGTATAGTGGTCTGATCCGGCTGGTATAGTGGTCTGATACGGCTGGTATAGAGGTCTGATACGGCTGGTATAGAGGTCTCACCATACGGCTGGTATAGAGGTCTGATACGGCTGGTATAGAGGTCTCACCATACGGCTGGTATAGAGGTCTGATACGGCTGGTATAGTAGTCTGATACGGCTGGTATAGTGGTCTGATACGGCTGGTATAGTGGTCTGATACGGCTGGTATAGTGTTCTGATACGGCTGGTATAGAGGTCTGATACAGCTGGTATAGTGGTCTGACACGGCAGGTATAGAGGTCTGATACGGCTGGTATAGTGGTCTGATACGGCTGGTATAGTGGTCTGATACGGCTGGTATAGAGGTCTCACCATACGGCTGGTATAGTGGTCTGATACGGCTGGCATAGAGGTCTCACCATACGGCTGGTATAGTGGTCTGATACGGCTGGTATAGTGGTCTGATACGGCTGGTATAAAGGTCTGATACGGCTGGTATAGTGGTCTGATACGGCTGGTATAGTGGTCTGATACGGCTGGTATAGAGGTCTGATACGGCTGGTATAGACGTCTCACCATACGGCTGGTATAGTGGTCTGATCCGGCTGGTATAGTGGTCTGATACGGCTGGTATAGAGGTCTGATACGGCTGGTATAGAGGTCTCACCATACGGCTGGTATAGTGGTCTGATACGGCTGGTATAGTGGTCTGATACGGCTGGTATAGAGGTATCACCATACGGCTGGTATAGTGGTCTGATACGGCTGGTATAGTGGTCTGATACGGCTGGTATAGAGGTCTGATACGGCTGGTAAAGTGGTCTGATACGGCTGGTATAGAGGTCTGATACGGCTGGTATAGTGGTCTGATACGGCTGGTATAGAGGTCTCACCATACGGCTGGTATAGAGGTCTGATACGGATGGTATAGAGGTCTCACCATACGGCTGGTATAGAGGTTTGATATTGCTGGTATAGAGGTCTGATACGGCTGGTATAGAGGTCTGATACGGCTGGTATAGTGATCTGATACGGTTGGTATAAAGGTCTGATACGGCTGGTATAAAGGTCTTGATACGGCTGTATAGAGGTCTCACCATAGGGCAGGTATAGTGGTCTGATACGGCTGTAATAGTGGTCTGATACGGCTGTAATAGTGGTCTGATACGGCTGGTATAGTGGTCTGATACGGCTGGTATAGTAGTCTGATACGGCTGGTATAGAGGTCTGATACGGCTGGTATAGAGGTCTCACCATACGGCTGGTATAGAGGTCTGATTACAGCTGGTATAGTGGTCTGACACGGCTGGTATAGAGGTCTGATACGGCTGGTATAGTGGTCTGATACGGCTGGTATAGTGGTCTGATACGGCTGGTATAGTGGTCTGATACGGCTGGTATGGTATAGTGGTCTAGTGCTGATACGGCTGGTATAGAGGTCTCACCATACGGCTGGTATAGTGGTCTGATACGGCTGTTATAGTGGTCTGATACGGCTGGTATAAAGGTCTGATACGGCTGGTATAGTGGTCTGATACGGCTGGTATAGTGGTCTGATATGGCTGGTATAGAGGTCTGATACGGCTGGTATAGACGTCTCACCATACGGCTGGTATAGTGGTCTGATCCGGCTGGTATAGTGGTCTGATACGGCTGGTATAGAGGTCTGATACGGCTGGTATAGAGGTCTCACCATACGGCTGGTATAGTGGTCTGATCCGGCTGGTATAGTGGTCTGATACGGCTGGTATAGAGGTCTGATACGGCTGGTATAGAGGTCTCACCATACAGCTGGTATAGTGGTCTGATACGGCTGGTATAGTGGTCTGATACGGCTGGTATAGTGGTCTCACCATACGGCTGGTATAGTGGTCTGATACGGCTGGTATAGTGGTCTGATACGGCTGGTATAGAGGTCTGATACGGCTGGTATAGTGGTCTGATACGGCTGGTATAGTGGTCTGATACGGCTGGTATAGAGGTCTGATACGGCTGGTAAAGTGGTCTGATACGGCTGGTATAGAGGTCTGATACGGCTGGTATAGTGGTCTGATACGGCTGGTATAGAGGTCTCACCATACGGCTGGTATAGAGGTCTGATACGGCTGGTATAGAGGTTTGATACGGCTGGTATAGTGGTCTGATACGGCTGGTATAGAGGTCTGATACGGCTGGTATAGTGGTCTGATACGGCTGGTATAGAGGTCTCACCATACGGCTGGTATAGAGGTCTGATACGGATGGTATAGAGGTCTCACCATACGGCTGGTATAGAGGTTTGATATTGCTGGTATAGAGGTCTGATACGGCTGGTATAGAGGTCTGATACGGCTGGTATAGTGATCTGATACGGTTGGTATAAAGGTCTGATACGGCTGGTATAAAGGTCTGATACGGCTGGTATAGAGGTCTCACCATAGGGCAGGTATAGTGGTCTGATACGGCTGTAATAGTGGTCTGATACGGCTGTAATAGTGGTCTGATACGGCTGGTATAGTGGTCTGATACGGCTGGTATAGTAGTCTGATACGGCTGGTATAGAGGTCTGATACGGCTGGTATAGAGGTCTCACCATACGGCTGGTATAGAGGTCTGATACAGCTGGTATAGTGGTCTGACACGGCTGGTATAGAGGTCTGATACGGCTGGTATAGTGGTCTGATACGGCTGGTATAGTGGTCTGATACGGCTGGTATAGTGGTCTGATACGGCTGGTATAGTGGTCTGATACGGCTGGTATAGTGGTCTGATACGGCTGGTATAGAGGTCTCACCATACGGCTGGTATAGTGGTCTGATACGGCTGTTATAGTGGTCTGATACGGCTGGTATAAAGGTCTGATACGGCTGGTATAGTGGTCTGATACGGCTGGTATAGTGGTCTGATATGGCTGGTATAGAGGTCTGATACGGCTGGTATAGACGTCTCACCATACGGCTGGTATAGTGGTCTGATCCGGCTGGTATAGTGGTCTGATACGGCTGGTATAGAGGTCTGATACGGCTGGTATAGAGGTCTCACCATACGGCTGGTATAGTGGTCTGATCCGGCTGGTATAGTGGTCTGATACGGCTGGTATAGAGGTCTGATACGGCTGGTATAGAGGTCTCACCATACAGCTGGTATAGTGGTCTGATACGGCTGGTATAGTGGTCTGATACGGCTGGTATAGTGGTCTCACCATACGGCTGGTATAGTGGTCTGATACGGCTGGTATAGTGGTCTGATACGGCTGGTATAGAGGTCTGATACGGCTGGTATAGTGGTCTGATACGGCTGGTATAGAGGTCTGATACGGCTGGTATAGTGGTCTGATACGGCTGGTATAGAGGTCTCACCATACGGCTGGTATAGAGGTCTGATACGGCTGGTATAGAGGTTTGATACGGCTGGTATAGTGGTCTGATACGGCTGGTATAGAGGTCTGATACGGCTGGTATAGTGGTCTGATACGGCTGGTATAGAGGTCTCACCATACGGCTGGTATAGAGGTCTGATACGGCTGGTATAGAGGTCTCACCATACGGCTGGTATAGAGGTCTGATATGGCTGGTATAGAGGTCTGATACGGCTGGTATAGAGGTCTGATACGGCTGGTATAGTGGTCTGATACGGCTGGTATAGTGGTCTGATACGGCTGGTATAGTGGTCTGATACGGCTGGTATAGTGGTCTGATACGGCTGGTATAGTGGTCTGATACGGCTGGTATAGAGGTCTGATACGGCTGGTACAGTGGTCTGATATGGCTGGTATAGTGGTCTCACCATACGGCTGGTATAGTGGTCTGATACGGCTGGTATAGTGGTCTGTTCCGGCTGGTATAGAGGTCTGATACGGCTGGTATAGAGGTCTGATACGGCTGGTATAGAGGTCTGATATGGCTGGTATAGTGGTCTGATACAGCTGGTATAGTGGTCTGATACGGCTGGTATAGTGGTCTCACCATACGGCTGGTATAGTGGTCTGATACGGCTGGTATAGTGGTCTGATACGGCTGGTATAGTGGTCTGATACGGCTGGTATAGTGGTCTGATAATGCTGGTATAGTGGTCTGATGCGGCTGGTATAGAGGTCTTACCATACGGCTGGTATAATGGTCTGATACGGCTGGTATAGAGGTCTCACCATACGGCTGGAATAGTGGTCTCACCATACGGCTGGTATAGAGGTCTGATACGGCTGGTATAGTGGTCTGATACGGCTGGTATAGTGGTCTGATATGGCTGGTATAGAGGTCTGATACGGCTGGTATAGAGGTCTCACCATACGGCTGGTATAGTGGTCTGATACGGCTGATATAGTGGTCTGATACGGCTGGTATAGAGGTCTGATACGGCTGGTATAGTGGTCTGATATGGCTGGTATAGTGGTCTGATATGGCTGGTATAGAGGTCTGATACGGCTGGTATAGAGGTCTGATACAGCTGGTATAGAGGTCTGATACGGCTGGTATAGTGGTCTGATACGGCTGGTATAGTGGTCTGATACGGCTGGTATAGAGGTCTGATACGGCTGGTATAGTGGTCTGATACGGCTGGTATAGTGGTCTGATACGGCTGGTATAGAGGTCTCACCATACGGCTGGTATAGAGGTCTGATACGGCTGGTATAGTGGTCTGATACGGCTGGTATAGTGGTCTGATACGGCTGGTATAGAGGTCTCACCATACGGCTGGTATAGTGGTCTGATACGGCTGATATAGTGGTCTGATACGGCTGGTATAGAGGTCTGATACGGCTGGTATAGTGGTCTGATATGGCTGGTATAGTGGTCTGATATGGCTGGTATAGAGGTCTGATACGGCTGGTATAGAGGTCTGATACAGCTGGTATAGAGGTCTGATACGGCTGGTATAGAGGTCTCACCATACGGCTGATATAGTGGTCTCACCATACGGCTGGTATAGAGGTCTGATACGGCTGGTATAGTGGTCTGATACGGCTGGTATAGTGGTCTGATACGGCTGGTATAGAGGTCTGATACGGCTGGTATAGAGGTCTGATACAGCTGGTATAGAGGTCTGATACGGCTGGTATAGAGGTCTCACCATACGGCTGGTATAGAGGTCTGATACGGCTGGTATAGAGGTCTGATACGGCTGGTATAGTGGTCTGATACGGCTGGTATAGAGGTCTGATACGGCTGGTATAGAGGTCTGATACAGCTGGTATAGAGGTCTGATACGGCTGGTATAGAGGTCTCACCACACGGCTGGTATAGAGGTCTGATACGGCTGGTATAGAGGTCTCACCATACGGCTGGTATAGAGGTCTGATACGGCTGGTATAGTTGTCTGATACGGCTGGTATAGTGGTCTGATACGGCTGGTATAGTGGTCTGATACGGCTGGTATAGTGTTCTGATACGGCTGGTATAGAGGTCTCACCATACGGCTGGTATAGTGGTCTGATACGGCTGGTATAGTGGTCTGATGCGGCTGGTATAGTGGTCTGATGCGGCTGGTATAGAGGTCTGATACGGTTGGTATAGTGTTCTGATACGGCTGGTATAGAGGTCTGATAATGCTGGTATAGTGGTCTGATACGGCTGGTATAAAGGTCTGATACGGCTGGTATAAAGGTCTGATACGGCTGGTATAGTGGTCTGATACGGCTGGTATAGTGGTCTGATACGGCTGGTATAAAGGTCTGATACGGCTGGTATAGACGTCTCACCATAGGGCAGGTATAGTGGTCTGATACGGCTGTAATAGTGGTCTGATACGGCTGTAATAGTGGTCTGATACGGCTGTAATAGTGGTCTGATACGGCTGGTATAGTAGTCTGATACGGCTGGTATAGAGGTCTGATACGGCTGGTATAGAGGTCTCACCATACGGCTGGTATAGAGGTCTGATACAGCTGGTATAGTGGTCTGATACGGCTGGTATAAAGGTCTGATACGGCTGGTATAGTGGTCTGATACGGCTGGTATAGTGGTCTGATACGGCTGGTATAGAGGTCTGATACGGCTGGTATAGACGTCTCACCATACGGCTGGTATAGTGGTCTGATCCGGCTGGTATAGTGGTCTGATACGGCTGGTATAGAGGTCTGATACGGCTGGTATAGAGGTCTCACCATACGGCTGGTATAGAGGTCTGATGCGGCTGGTATAGAGGTCTCACCATACGGCTGGTATAGAGGTCTGATACGGCTGGTATAGTAGTCTGATACGGCTGGTATAGTGGTCTGATACGGCTGGTATAGTGGTCTGATACGGCTGGTATAGTGTTCTGATACGGCTGGTATAGAGGTCTGATACAGCTGGTATAGTGGTCTGACACGGCAGGTATAGAGGTCTGATACGGCTGGTATAGTGGTCTGATACGGCTGGTATAGTGGTCTGATACGGCTGGTATAGTGGTCTGATACGGCTGGTATAGTGGTCTGATAATGCTGGTATAGTGGTCTGATACGGCTGGTATAGAGGTCTCACCATACGGCTGGTATAGAGGTCTCACCATACGGCTGGTATAATGGTCTGATACGGCTGGTATAGAGGTCTCACCATACGGCTGGTATAGTGGTCTGATACGGCTGGTATAGAGGTCTGATACGGCTGGTACAGTGGTCTGATACGGCTGGTATAGTGGTCTGATGCGGCTGGTATAGTGGTCTGATACGGCTGGTATAGAGGTCTGATACGGCTGGTATAGAGGTCTGATACGGCTGGTATAGTGGTCTGATACAGCTGGTATAGTGGTCTGATACGGCTGGTATAGTGTTCTGATACGGTTGGTATAGAGGTCTCACCATACGGCTGGTATAGTGGTCTCACCATACGGCTGGTATAGTGGTCTGATACGGCTGGTATAGAGGTCTGATACGGCTGGTATAGAGGTCTCACCATACGGCTGGTATAGTGGTCTCACCATACGGCTGGTATAGAGGTCTGATGCGGCTGGTATAGAGGTCTGATACGGCTGGTATAGAGGTCTGATACGGCTGGTATAGAGGTCTCACCATACGGCTGGTATAGTGGTCTCACCATACGGCTGGTATAGTGGTCTGATACGGCTGGTATAGTGGTCTGATATGGCTGGTATAGTGGTCTGATATGGCTGGTATAGAGGTCTGATAGGGCTGGTATAGTGGTCTCACCATACGGCTTGTATAGTGGTCTGATACGGCTGGTATAGTGGTCTGATCCGGCTGGTATAGTGGTCTGATATGGCTGGTATAGTGGTCTGATACGGCTGGTATAGAGGTCTCACCATACGGCTGGTATAGTGGTCTGATACGGCTGGTATAGTGGTCTGATATGGCTGGTATAGAGGTCTCACCATACGGCTGGTATAGTGGTCTGATACGGCTGGTATAGACGCCCCCCCTATACGGCTGGTATAGTGGTCTGATCCGGCTGGTATAGTGGTCTGATACGGCTGGTATAGAGGCCTGATACGGCTGGTATAAACGTCTCACCATACGGCTGGTATAGTGGTCTGATACGGCTGGTATAGTGGTCTGATACGGCTGGTATAGTGGTCTGATACGGCTGGTATAGAGGTCTGATACGGCTGGTATAGTGGTCTGATACGGCTGGTATAGAGGTCTGATACGGCTGGTATAGAGGTTTGATACGGCTGGTATAGAGGTCTGATACGGCTGGTATAGAGGTCTCACCATACGGCTGGTATAGAGGTCTGATACGGCTGGTATAGAGGTTTGATACGGCTGGTATAGTGGTCTGATACGGCTGGTATAGTGGTCTGACACGGCTGGTATAGAGGTCTGATACGGCTGGTATAGTGGTCTGACACGGCTGGTATAGAGGTCTGATACGGCTGGTATAGTGGTCTGATACGGCTGGTATAGTGGTCTGATACGCTTGGTATAGTGGTCTGATACGGCTGGTATAGTGGTCTGATACGGCTGGTATAGTGGTCTGATACGGCTGGTATAGTGGCTGATACGGCTGGTAGAGGTCTCACCATACGGCTGGTATAGTGGTCTGATACGGCTGTTATAGTGGTCTGATACGGCTGGTATAAAGGTCTGATACGGCTGGTATAGTGGTCTGATACGGCTGGTATAGTGGTCTGATATGGCTGGTATAGAGGTCTGATACGGCTGGTATAGACGTCTCACCATACGGCTGGTATAGTGGTCTGATCCGGCTGGTATAGTGGTCTGATACGGCTGGTATAGAGGTCTGATACGGCTGGTATAGAGGTCTCACCATACGGCTGGTATAGTGGTCTGATCCGGCTGGTATAGTGGTCTGATACGGCTGGTATAGAGGTCTGATACGGCTGGTATAGAGGTCTCACCATACAGCTGGTATAGTGGTCTGATACGGCTGGTATAGTGGTCTGATACGGCTGGTATAGTGGTCTCACCATACGGCTGGTATAGAGGTCTGATACGGCTGGTATAGTGGTCTGATACGGCTGGTATAGAGGTCTGATACGGCTGGTATAGTGGTCTGATACGGCTGGTATAGAGGTCTGATACGGCTGGTATAGTGGTCTGATACGGCTGGTATAGAGGTCTCACCATACGGCTGGTATAGAGGTCTGATACGGCTGGTATAGAGGTTTGATACGGCTGGTATAGTGGTCTGATACGGCTGGTATAGAGGTCTGATACGGCTGGTATAGTGGTCTGATACGGCTGGTATAGAGGTCTCACCATACGGCTGGTATAGAGGTCTGATACGGCTGGTATAGAGGTCTCACCATACGGCTGGTATAGAGGTCTGATATGGCTGGTATAGAGGTCTGATACGGCTGGTATAGAGGTCTGATACGGCTGGTATAGTGGTCTGATACGGCTGGTATAGTGGTCTGATACGGCTGGTATAGTGGTCTGATACGGCTGGTATAGTGGTCTGATACGGCTGGTATAGTGGTCTGATACGGCTGGTATAGAGGTCTGATACGGCTGGTACAGTGGTCTGATATGGCTGGTATAGTGGTCTCACCATACGGCTGGTATAGTGGTCTGATACGGCTGGTATAGTGGTCTGTTCCGGCTGGTATAGAGGTCTGATACGGCTGGTATAGAGGTCTGATACGGCTGGTATAGAGGTCTGATATGGCTGGTATAGTGGTCTGATACAGCTGGTATAGTGGTCTGATACGGCTGGTATAGTGGTCTCACCATACGGCTGGTATAGTGGTCTGATACGGCTGGTATAGTGGTCTGATACGGCTGGTATAGTGGTCTGATACGGCTGGTATAGTGGTCTGATAATGCTGGTATAGTGGTCTGATGCGGCTGGTATAGAGGTCTTACCATACGGCTGGTATAATGGTCTGATACGGCTGGTATAGAGGTCTCACCATACGGCTGGAATAGTGGTCTCACCATACGGCTGGTATAGAGGTCTGATACGGCTGGTATAGTGGTCTGATACGGCTGGTATAGTGGTCTGATATGGCTGGTATAGAGGTCTGATACGGCTGGTATAGAGGTCTCACCATACGGCTGGTATAGTGGTCTGATACGGCTGATATAGTGGTCTGATACGGCTGGTATAGAGGTCTGATACGGCTGGTATAGTGGTCTGATATGGCTGGTATAGTGGTCTGATATGGCTGGTATAGAGGTCTGATACGGCTGGTATAGAGGTCTGATACAGCTGGTATAGAGGTCTGATACGGCTGGTATAGTGGTCTGATACGGCTGGTATAGTGGTCTGATACGGCTGGTATAGAGGTCTGATACGGCTGGTATAGTGGTCTGATACGGCTGGTATAGTGGTCTGATACGGCTGGTATAGAGGTCTCACCATACGGCTGGTATAGAGGTCTGATACGGCTGGTATAGTGGTCTGATACGGCTGGTATAGTGGTCTGATACGGCTGGTATAGAGGTCTCACCATACGGCTGGTATAGTGGTCTGATACGGCTGATATAGTGGTCTGATACGGCTGGTATAGAGGTCTGATACGGCTGGTATAGTGGTCTGATATGGCTGGTATAGTGGTCTGATATGGCTGGTATAGAGGTCTGATACGGCTGGTATAGAGGTCTGATACAGCTGGTATAGAGGTCTGATACGGCTGGTATAGAGGTCTCACCATACGGCTGATATAGTGGTCTCACCATACGGCTGGTATAGAGGTCTGATACGGCTGGTATAGTGGTCTGATACGGCTGGTATAGTGGTCTGATACGGCTGGTATAGAGGTCTGATACGGCTGGTATAGAGGTCTGATAATGCTGGTATAGTGGTCTGATACGGCTGGTATAGAGGTCTGATACGGCTGGTATAAAGGTCTGATACGGCTGGTATAGTGGTCTGATACGGCTGGTATAGTGGTCTGATACGGCTGGTATAAAGGTCTGATACGGCTGGTATAAAGGTCTGATACGGCTGGTATAGAGGTCTCACCATAGGGCGTAGGGGTCTGATACGGCTGTAATAGTGGTCTGATACGGCTGTAATAGTGGTCTGATACGGCTGTAATAGTGGTCTGATACGGCTGGTATAGTAGTCTGATACGGCTGGTATAGAGGTCTGATACGGCTGGTATAGAGGTCTCACCATACGGCTGGTATAGAGGTCTGATACAGCTGGTATAGTGGTCTGATACGGCTGGTATAAAGGTCTGATACGGCTGGTATAGTGGTCTGATACGGCTGGTATAGTGGTCTGATACGGCTGGTATAGAGGTCTGATACGGCTGGTATAGACGTCTCACCATACGGCTGGTATAGTGGTCTGATCCGGCTGGTATAGTGGTCTGATACGGCTGGTATAGAGGTCTGATACGGCTGGTATAGAGGTCTCAACCATACGGCTGGTATAGAGGTCTGATACGGCTGGTATAGAGGTCTCACCATACGGCTGGTATAGAGGTCTGATACGGCTGGTATAGTAGTCTGATACGGCTGGTATAGTGGTCTGATACGGCTGGTATAGTGGTCTGATACGGCTGGTATAGTTTTCTGATACGGCTGGTATAGAGGTCTGATACAGCTGGTATAGTGGTCTGACACGGCAGGTATAGAGGTCTGATACGGCTGGTATAGTGGTCTGATACGGCTGGTATAGTGGCTGATACGGCTGGTATAGTGGTCTGATACGGCTGGTATAGAGGTCTCACCATACGGCTGTATAGTGGTCTGATACGGCTGTTATAGTGGTCTGATACGGCTGGTATAAAGGTCTGATACGGCTGGTATATTGGTCTGATACGGCTGGTATAGTGGTCTGATATGGCTGGTATAGAGGTCTGATACGGCTGTATAGACGTCTCACCATACGGCTGGTATAGTGGTCTGATCCGGCTGGTATAGTGGTCTGATACGGCTGGTATAGAGGTCTGATACGGCTGGTATAGAGGTCTCACCATACGGCTGGTATAGTGGTCTGATCCGGCTGGTATAAGTGGTCTGATACGGCTGGTATAGAGGTCTGATACGGCTGGTATAGAGGGTCTCACCATACAGCTGGTATAGTGGTCTGATACGGCTGGTATAGTGGTCTGATACGGCTGGTATAGAGGTCTCACCATACGGCTGGTATAGTGGTCTGATACGGCTGGTATAGTGGTCTGATACGGCTGGTATAGAGGTCTGATACGGCTGGTATAGTGGTCTGATACGGCTGGTATAGAGGTCTGATACGGCTGGTATAGTGGTCTGATACGGCTGGTATAGAGGTCTCACCATACGGCTGGTATAGAGGTCTGATACGGCTGGTATAGAGGTTTGATACGGCTGGTATAGTGGTCTGATACGGCTGGTATAGAGGTCTGATACGGCTGGTATAGTGGTCTGATACGGCTGGTATAGAGGTCTCACCATACGGCTGTTATAGAGGTCTGATACGGCTGGTATAGAGGTCTCACCATACGGCTGGTATAGAGGTCTGATATGGCTGGTATAGAGGTCTGATACGGCTTGGTATAGAGGTCTGATACGGCTGGTATAGTGTCTGATACGGCTGGTATAGTGGTCTGATACGGCTGGTATAGTGGTCTGATACGGCTGGTATAGAGGTCTGATACGGCTGGTACAGTGGTCTGATATGGCTGGTATAGTGGTCTCACCATACGGCTGGTATAGTGGTCTGATACTGCTGGTATAGTGGTCTGTTCCGGCTGGTATAGAGGTCTGATACGGCTGGTATAGAGGTCTGATACGGCTGGTATAGAGGTCTGAAATGGCTGGTATAGTGGTCTGATACAGCTGGTATAGTGGTCTGATACGGCTGGTATAGTGGTCTCACCATACGGCTGGTATAGTGGTCTGATACGGCTGGTATAGTGGTCTGATACGGCTGGTATAGTGGTCTGATAATGCTGGTATAGTGGTCTGATACGGCTGGTATAGAGGTCTCCACCATACGGCTGGTATAGAGGTCTCACCATACGGCTGGTATAATGGTCTGATACGGCTGGTATAGAGGTCTCACCATACGGCTGGTATAGTGGTCTGATACGGCTGTATAGAGGTCTGATACGGCTGGTACAGTGGTCTGATACGGCTGGTATAGTGGTCTGATGCGGCTGGTATAGTGGTCTGATACGGCTGGTATAGAGGTCTGATACGGCTGGTATAGAGGTCTGATACGGCTGGTATAGTGGTCTGATACAGCTGGTATAGTGGTCTGATACGGCTGGTATAGTGTTCTGATACGGCTGGTATAGAGGTCTCACCATACGGCTGTATAGTGGTCTGATACGGCTGGTATAGAGGTCTGATACGGCTGGTATAGAGGTCTGATACGGCTGGTATAGTGGTCTGATACGGCTGGTATAGAGGTCTCACCATACGGCTGGTATAGAGGTCTGATACGGCTGGTATAGAGGTTTGATACGGCTGGTATAGTGGTCTGATACGGCTGGTATAGAGGTCTGATACAGCTGGTATAGTGGTCTGATACGGCTGGTATAGAGGTCTCACCATACGGCTGGTATAGAGGTCTGATACGGCTGGTATAGAGGTCTCACCATACGGCTGGTATAGAGGTCTGATATGGCTGGTATAGAGGTCTGATACGGCTGGTATAGAGGTCTGATACGGCTGGTATAGTGGTCTGATACGGCTGGTATAGTGGTCTGATACGGCTGGTATAGTGGTCTGATACGGCTGGTATAGTGGTCTGATACGGCTGGTATAGTGGTCTGATACGGCTGGTATAGTGGTCTGATACGGCTGGTATAGAGGTCTGATACGGCTGGTACAGTGGTCTGATATGGCTGGTATAGTGGTCTCACCATACGGCTGGTATAGTGGTCTGATACTGCTGGTATAGTGGTCTGTTCCGGCTGGTATAGAGGTCTGATACGGCTGGTATAGAGGTCTGATACGGCTGGTATAGAGGTCTGATATGGCTGGTATAGTGGTCTGATACAGCTGGTATAGTGGTCTGATACGGCTGGTATAGTGGTCTCACCATACGGCTGGTATAGTGGTCTGATACGGCTGGTATAGTGGTCTGATACGGCTGGTATAGTGGTCTGATACGGCTGGTATAGTGGTCTGATAATGCTGGTATAGTGGTCTGATACGGCTGGTATAGAGGTCTCACCATACGGCTGGTATAGAGGTCTCACCATACGGCTGGTATAATGGTCTGATACGGCTGGTATAGAGGTCTCACCATACGGCTGGTATAGTGGTCTGATACGGCTGGTATAGAGGTCTGATACGGCTGGTACAGTGGTCTGATACGGCTGGTATAGTGGTCTGATGCGGCTGGTATAGTGGTCTGATACGGCTGGTATAGAGGTCTGATACGGCTGGTATAGAGGTCTGATACGGCTGGTATAGTGGTCTGATACAGCTGGTATAGTGGTCTGATACGGCTGGTATAGTGTTCTGATACGGCTGGTATAGAGGTCTCACCATACGGCTGGTATAGTGGTCTCACCATACGGCTGGTATAGTGGTCTGATACGGCTGGTATAGAGGTCTGATACGGCTGGTATAGAGGTCTCACCATACGGCTGGTATAGTGGTCTCACCATACGGCTGGTATAGAGGTCTGATGCGGCTGGTATAGAGGTCTGATACGGCTGGTATAGAGGTCTGATACGGCTGGTATAGAGGTCTCACCATACGGCTGGTATAGTGGTCTCACCATACGGCTGGTATAGTGGTCTGATACGGCTGGTATAGTGGTCTGATATGGCTGGTATAGTGGTCTGATATGGCTGGTATAGAGGTCTGATAGGGCTGGTATAGTGGTCTCACCATACGGCTTGTATAGTGGTCTGATACGGCTGGTATAGTGGTCTGATCCGGCTGGTATAGTGGTCTGATATGGCTGGTATAGTGGTCTGATACGGCTGGTATAGAGGTCTCACCATACGGCTGGTATAGTGGTCTGATACGGCTGGTATAGTGGTCTGATATGGCTGGTATAGAGGTCTCACCATACGGCTGGTATAGTGGTCTGATACGGCTGGTATAGACGCCCCCCCTATACGGCTGGTATAGTGGTCTGATCCGGCTGGTATAGTGGTCTGATACGGCTGGTATAGAGGCCTGATACGGCTGGTATAAACGTCTCACCATACGGCTGGTATAGTGGTCTGATACGGCTGGTATAGTGGTCTGATACGGCTGGTATAGTGGTCTGATACGGCTGGTATAGAGGTCTGATACGGCTGGTATAGTGGTCTGATACGGCTGGTATAGAGGTCTGATACGGCTGGTATAGAGGTTTGATACGGCTGGTATAGAGGTCTGATACGGCTGGTATAGAGGTCTCACCATACGGCTGGTATAGAGGTCTGATACGGCTGGTATAGAGGTTTGATACGGCTGGTATAGTGGTCTGATACGGCTGGTATAGAGGTCTGATACGGCTGGTATAGTGGTCTGATACGGCTGGTATAGAGGTCTCACCATACGGCTGGTATAGAGGTCTGATACGGCTGGTATAGAGGTCTCACCATACGGCTGGTATAGAGGTCTGATACGGCTGGTATAGAGGTCTGATACGGCTGGTATAGAGGTCTGATACGGCTGGTATAGAGGTCTGATACGGCTGGTATAGTGGTCTGATATGGCTGGTATAGTGGTCTGATACGGCTGGTATAGTGGTCTGATACGGCTGGTATAGAGGTCTCACCATACGGCTGGTATAGTGGTCTGATACGGCTGATATAGTGGTCTGATACGGCTGGTATAGAGGTCTGATACGGCTGGTATAGTGGTCTGATATGGCTGGTATAGTGGTCTGATATGGCTGGTATAGAGGTCTGATACGGCTGGTATAGAGGTCTGATACAGCTGGTATAGAGGTCTGATACGGCTGGTATAGAGGTCTCACCATACGGCTGATATAGTGGTCTCACCATACGGCTGGTATAGAGGTCTGATACGGCTGGTATAGTGGTCTGATACGGCTGGTATAGTGGTCTGATACGGCTGGTATAGAGGTCTGATACGGCTGGTATAGAGGTCTGATAATGCTGGTATAGTGGTCTGATACGGCTGGTATAGAGGTCTGATACGGCTGGTATAAAGGTCTGATACGGCTGGTATAGTGGTCTGATACGGCTGGTATAGTGGTCTGATACGGCTGGTATAAAGGTCTGATACGGCTGGTATAAAGGTCTGATACGGCTGTATAGAGGTCTCACCATAGGGCAGGTATAGTGGTCTGATACGGCTGTAATAGTGGTCTGATACGGCTGTAATAGTGGTCTGATACGGCTGTAATAGTGGTCTGATACGGCTGGTATAGTAGTCTGATACGGCTGGTATAGAGGTCTGATACGGCTGGTATAGAGGTCTCACCATACGGCTGGTATAGAGGTCTGATACAGCTGGTATAGTGGTCTGATACGGCTGGTATAAAGGTCTGATACGGCTGGTATAGTGGTCTGATACGGCTGGTATAGTGGTCTGATACGGCTGGTATAGAGGTCTGATACGGCTGGTATAGACGTCTCACCCATACGGCTGGTATAGTGGTCTGATCCGGCTGGTATAGTGGTCTGATACGGCTGGTATAGAGGTCTGATACGGCTGGTATAGAGGTCTCACCATACGGCTGGTATAGAGGTCTGATACGGCTGGTATAGAGGTCTCACCATACGGCTGGTATAGAGGTCTGATACGGCTGGTATAGTAGTCTGATACGGCTGGTATAGTGGTCTGATACGGCTGGTATAGTGGTCTGATACGGCTGGTATAGTGTTCTGATACGGCTGGTATAGAGGTCTGATACAGCTGGTATAGTGGTCTGACACGGCAGGTATAGAGGTCTGATACGGCTGGTATAGTGGTCTGATACGGCTGGTATAGTGGTCTGATACGGCTGGTATAGTGGTCTGATACGGCTGGTATAGAGGTCTCACCATACGGCTGGTATAGTGGTCTGATACGGCTGTTATAGTGGTCTGATACGGCTGGTATAAAGGTCTGATACGGCTGGTATATTGGTCTGATACGGCTGGTATAGTGGTCTGATATGGCTGGTATAGAGGTCTGATACGGCTGGTATAGACGTCTCACCATACGGCTGGTATAGTGGTCTGATCCGGCTGGTATAGTGGTCTGATACGGCTGGTATAGAGGTCTGATACGGCTGGTATAGAGGTCTCACCATACGGCTGGTATAGTGGTCTGATCCGGCTGGTATAGTGGTCTGATACGGCTGGTATAGAGGTCTGATACGGCTGGTATAGAGGTCTCACCATACAGCTGGTATAGTGGTCTGATACGGCTGGTATAGTGGTCTGATACGGCTGGTATAGAGGTCTCACCATACGGCTGGTATAGTGGTCTGATACGGCTGGTATAGTGGTCTGATACGGCTGGTATAGAGGTCTGATACGGCTGGTATAGTGGTCTGATACGGCTGGTATAGAGGTCTGATACGGCTGGTATAGTGGTCTGATACGGCTGGTATAGAGGTCTCACCATACGGCTGGTATAGAGGTCTGATACGGCTGGTATAGAGGTTTGATACGGCTGGTATAGTGGTCTGATACGGCTGGTATAGAGGTCTGATACGGCTGGTATAGTGGTCTGATACGGCTGGTATAGAGGTCTCACCATACGGCTGTTATAGAGGTCTGATACGGCTGGTATAGAGGTCTCACCATACGGCTGGTATAGAGGTCTGATATGGCTGGTATAGAGGTCTGATACGGCTGGTATAGAGGTCTGATACGGCTGGTATAGTGGTCTGATACGGCTGGTATAGTGGTCTGATACGGCTGGTATAGTGGTCTGATACGGCTGGTATAGAGGTCTGATACGGCTGGTACAGTGGTCTGATATGGCTGGTATAGTGGTCTCACCATACGGCTGGTATAGTGGTCTGATACTGCTGGTATAGTGGTCTGTTCCGGCTGGTATAGAGGTCTGATACGGCTGGTATAGAGGTCTGATACGGCTGGTATAGAGGTCTGAAATGGCTGGTATAGTGGTCTGATACAGCTGGTATAGTGGTCTGATACGGCTGGTATAGTGGTCTCACCATACGGCTGGTATAGTGGTCTGATACGGCTGGTATAGTGGTCTGATACGGCTGGTATAGTGGTCTGATAATGCTGGTATAGTGGTCTGATACGGCTGGTATAGAGGTCTCACCATACGGCTGGTATAGAGGTCTCACCATACGGCTGGTATAATGGTCTGATACGGCTGGTATAGAGGTCTCACCATACGGCTGGTATAGTGGTCTGATACGGCTGGTATAGAGGTCTGATACGGCTGGTACAGTGGTCTGATACGGCTGGTATAGTGGTCTGATGCGGCTGGTATAGTGGTCTGATACGGCTGGTATAGAGGTCTGATACGGCTGGTATAGAGGTCTGATACGGCTGGTATAGTGGTCTGATACAGCTGGTATAGTGGTCTGATACGGCTGGTATAGTGTTCTGATACGGCTGGTATAGAGGTCTCACCATACGGCTGGTATAGTGGTCTGATACGGCTGGTATAGAGGTCTGATACGGCTGGTATAGAGGTCTGATACGGCTGGTATAGTGGTCTGATACGGCTGGTATAGAGGTCTCACCATACGGCTGGTATAGAGGTCTGATACGGCTGGTATAGAGGTTTGATACGGCTGGTATAGTGGTCTGATACGGCTGGTATAGAGGTCTGATACAGCTGGTATAGTGGTCTGATACGGCTGGTATAGAGGTCTCACCATACGGCTGGTATAGAGGTCTGATACGGCTGGTATAGAGGTCTCACCATACGGCTGGTATAGAGGTCTGATATGGCTGGTATAGAGGTCTGATACGGCTGGTATAGAGGTCTGATACGGCTGGTATAGTGGTCTGATACGGCTGGTATAGTGGTCTGATACGGCTGGTATAGTGGTCTGATACGGCTGGTATAGTGGTCTGATACGGCTGGTATAGTGGTCTGATACGGCTGGTATAGTGGTCTGATACGGCTGGTATAGAGGTCTGATACGGCTGGTACAGTGGTCTGATATGGCTGGTATAGTGGTCTCACCATACGGCTGGTATAGTGGTCTGATACTGCTGGTATAGTGGTCTGTTCCGGCTGGTATAGAGGTCTGATACGGCTGGTATAGAGGTCTGATACGGCTGGTATAGAGGTCTGATATGGCTGGTATAGTGGTCTGATACAGCTGGTATAGTGGTCTGATACGGCTGGTATAGTGGTCTCACCATACGGCTGGTATAGTGGTCTGATACGGCTGGTATAGTGGTCTGATACGGCTGGTATAGTGGTCTGATACGGCTGGTATAGTGGTCTGATAATGCTGGTATAGTGGTCTGATACGGCTGGTATAGAGGTCTCACCATACGGCTGGTATAGAGGTCTCACCATACGGCTGGTATAATGGTCTGATACGGCTGGTATAGAGGTCTCACCATACGGCTGGTATAGTGGTCTGATACGGCTGGTATAGAGGTCTGATACGGCTGGTACAGTGGTCTGATACGGCTGGTATAGTGGTCTGATGCGGCTGGTATAGTGGTCTGATACGGCTGGTATAGAGGTCTGATACGGCTGGTATAGAGGTCTGATACGGCTGGTATAGTGGTCTGATACAGCTGGTATAGTGGTCTGATACGGCTGGTATAGTGTTCTGATACGGCTGGTATAGAGGTCTCACCATACGGCTGGTATAGTGGTCTCACCATACGGCTGGTATAGTGGTCTGATACGGCTGGTATAGAGGTCTGATACGGCTGGTATAGAGGTCTCACCATACGGCTGGTATAGTGGTCTCACCATACGGCTGGTATAGAGGTCTGATGCGGCTGGTATAGAGGTCTGATACGGCTGGTATAGAGGTCTGATACGGCTGGTATAGAGGTCTCACCATACGGCTGGTATAGTGGTCTCACCATACGGCTGGTATAGTGGTCTGATACGGCTGGTATAGTGGTCTGATATGGCTGGTATAGTGGTCTGATATGGCTGGTATAGAGGTCTGATAGGGCTGGTATAGTGGTCTCACCATACGGCTTGTATAGTGGTCTGATACGGCTGGTATAGTGGTCTGATCCGGCTGGTATAGTGGTCTGATATGGCTGGTATAGTGGTCTGATACGGCTGGTATAGAGGTTCTCACCATACGGCTGGTATAGTGGTCTGATACGGCTGGTATAGTGGTCTGATATGGCTGGTATAGAGGTCTCACCATACGGCTGGTATAGTGGTCTGATACGGCTGGTATAGACGCCCCCCCTATACGGCTGGTATAGTGGTCTGATCCGGCTGGTATAGTGGTCTGATACGGCTGGTATAGAGGCCTGATACGGCTGGTATAAACGTCTCACCATACGGCTGGTATAGTGGTCTGATACGGCTGGTATAGTGGTCTGATACGGCTGGTATAGTGGTCTGATACGGCTGGTATAGAGGTCTGATACGGCTGGTATAGTGGTCTGATACGGCTGGTATAGAGGTCTGATACGGCTGGTATAGAGGTTTGATACGGCTGGTATAGAGGTCTGATACGGCTGGTATAGAGGTCTCACCATACGGCTGGTATAGAGGTCTGATACGGCTGGTATAGAGGTTTGATACGGCTGGTATAGTGGTCTGATACGGCTGGTATAGAGGTCTGATACGGCTGGTATAGTGGTCTGATACGGCTGGTATAGAGGTCTCACCATACGGCTGGTATAGAGGTCTGATACGGCTGGTATAGAGGTCTCACCATACGGCTGGTATAGAGGTCTGATACGGCTGGTATAGAGGTCTGATACGGCTGGTATAGAGGTCTGATACGGCTGGTATAGAGGTCTGATACGGCTGGTATAGTGGTCTGATATGGCTGGTATAGTGGTCTGATACGGCTGGTATAGTGGTCTGATACGGCTGGTATAGAGGTCTGATACGGCTGGTATAGAGGTCATTACAAAAATCATGGGCATTAATATGGAGTATGTCCCCCCTTTGCTGCTATAACAGCTTCCACTCTTCTGGGAAGGCTTTCCCCTAGACTTGGGAACATTGCTGTGGGGACTTGCTTCAATTCAACCACAAAAGCTTTAGTGAGGTTGGGGACTTATGTTGGGTAATTAGGCCTGGCTCGCAGTCAGCGTTCCAATTCCTCCCAAAGGTGTTGGATTGGGTTGAAGTCAGGGCTCTGAGCAGGCCAGTCAAGTTCTTCGACACAGATCTCGACAAACCATTTGTGTATGGACCTCGCTTTGTGCACAGGGGCTTTGTCATGCTGAAACAGGAAAGGGCCTTCCCCAAACTGTTGCCACAAAGTTGAAAGCACAGAATTGTCTAGAATGTCATTGTATGCCGTAGCTTTAAGATTTCCCTTCACTGGAACTAAAGGGCCCGAACCAACCTCAAAACAGCCCCAGACCATTACATCTCCTCCACCAGACTACATTGGGGCAGGTAGCATTCTCCGGGCATCCGCCAAACTCAGATTTCCAGATGGTGAAGCGTGATTAATCACTTCAGAGATAACGTTTCCTCTGTGTACGGCT
>NW_022264307.1:0-2500 GCF_002021735.2 Oncorhynchus kisutch | reverse complement strand
TGATGGAACTTAGCATCCATACGATCCTTGTTGACATATTTCATGATGGAACTTAGCAGCCATTACGATCCTTTTCCAAAACTCTCTGTTTTTTAAACTCTCACTTCATCCCAATTTCAACAAGGAGCTGTGATTGCGTCACACGGCGCAGTAGATTACGCATATTTTACACCATCAAAGTATTACCGGCTGCTATTTGGCAGACAGAGGCCAAACGGCACATATACCTCACCGTTAACCCAACACACACACACACACACACACACACACACACACACACACACACACACACACACACACACACACACACACACACACACACACACGTAGTAAGCCCCCATTGCACATTATGTCAACATGTTGCTCAGAGGTTGGCGTGTGTGTGTTAACATATTTCTCATTCAGTCAGTCAATGGAATAGCATTAAGTGGATGTTTAAGGGGTCTGTTTACCCCTGCCCCTAATCCCCCCCCCACACATCAGCCACCTGGTCTCCAGTGGTCCAACCAACGCCCCCGGTCCATCCTCAATCCCAAATCCTTCATTTAGGATGTTGTTGTTTGATCGGATTAAATATAATCTAATAATCCCGTTTATAGACACTCTAGTCAGATCAATACCAAACGGACCATGTTTATGAGTCATCTATAGCTGTGTCCCAAAAGGCCCCTTATTCCCTATATAGTGCACTACTTCTTGACCAGGGCCCATAGGGAATAGGGTGCCATTTTGGAAAAAGCCTATGACAAAGCCTATGAAAAGCCTATGGAAAAACTCTATGGAAAAGCCTATGAAAAAGCCTATGAAAAAGCCTATGAAAAAGCCTATGCGTAATGTATCAGAAAGACACTTTATGCATGACTTTGTTTAGGGAGAGTTAAGGCGATCATTGATGGTGGTATTTTATAATCATGGACATGTAGGACCAGTAGCATTAACATAAATACCAGATAAAACCTAAGTCTTTAATACAGGACATATTATAAGGCCTAGTGTTCCAGATATACACACTCAACTGTCCTGATTTCAAATTCTATTTTTTT
Organism: Oncorhynchus kisutch; assembly: GCF_002021735.2. Classification (NCBI taxonomy): domain Eukaryota; kingdom Metazoa; phylum Chordata; class Actinopteri; order Salmoniformes; family Salmonidae; genus Oncorhynchus; species Oncorhynchus kisutch. The sequence continues at coordinate 1,457 of NW_022264307.1, read as the reverse complement.
TCCTCTCATATTCTGAGATGATATTTGCCCCGACTTCTCGCTCTCTTAATTATTCATTTTTCACGCAACCACAGCGTGCGTCAGAAGCATAATTATACACACTCGTACACAAACATAGCACAAGCCATTGCTAATTGCTGTGTAGGTTACTAAATCTAGTGTGTGCATGAGTGTGTGTGAGTGTGTGTGTGCATGAGTGTGTGTGAGTGTGTGTGTGCATGAGTGTGTGAGCCAATTCAAAGCAAGGTATGAGAACAGTACATGTCATTTTGTCTTCTCCCCAACCATTTAAATTGGTTTAATTGGTTTAATAAACAGATACATTTTAACGAGAGGGGGGTTTAAGTGCACATCAGGGTTTGCAGAGCTTGGTGAATAGAGTTTCGTTTAGCAGGATCAAGTGCAATTTCATCCCCTACTAGTCTCGAAGGGCCCACAGGGTACTGGTCTGAAGAGGAGGAGAGGAAGGAGAGAGGAGAAAAGTAACACAAAAGTAAAGCATTTTGAGAAGAGAAGAAGAAATGAGAGGTGAGGGATGGAGAGGGATGGAGAGGAGAGGGATGGAGAGGAGAGGGATGGAAAGGAGAGGAATGGAAAGGAGAGGAGAGGGATGGAGAAGAGAGGGATGGAGAGGGATGGAGAGGAGAGGAATGGAGAGGAGAGGAATGGAGAGGGATGGAGAGGAGAGGGATGGAGAGGAGAGGGATGGAAAGGAGAGGAATGGAAAGGAGAGGAATGGAGAGGAGAGGGATGGAGAGGAGAGGGATGGAGAGGGGATGGAGAGGAGAGGGATGGAGAGGAGAGGGATGGAAAGGAGAGGAATGGAAAGGAGAGGGATGGAGAGGAGAGGGATGGAGAGGGATGGAGAGGAGAGGAATGGAGAGGAGATAAATGGAGAGGAGAGGGATGAGAGGAGAGGAGAGGGATGGAGAGGAGAGGGATGGAGAGGGAATGGAGAGGAGAGGAATGGAGAGGAGAGGAATGGAGAGGAGAGGGATGGAGAGGAGAGGAATGGAGAGGAGAGGAATGGAGAGGAGAGGGATGGAGAGGAGAGGGATGGAGAGGAGAGGGATGGAGAGGAGAGGAATGGAGAGGAGAGGGATGGAGAGGAGAGGGATGGAGAGGAGAGGGATGGAAAGGAGAGGAATGGAAAGGAGAGGAGAGGGATGGAGAGGAGAGGGATGGAGAGGGATGGAGAGGAGAGGAATGGAGAGGAGAGGAATGGAGAGGAGAGGGATGGAGAGGAGAGGAGAGGGATGGAGAGGAGAGGGATGGAGAGGGATGGAGAGGAGAGGAATGGAGAGGAGAGGAATGGAGAGGAGAGGGATGGAGAGGAGAGGAATGGAGAGGAGAGGGATGGAGAGGAGAGGGATGGAGAGGGAAGGGATGGAGAGGAGAGGAATGGAGAGGAGAGGGATGGAGAGGAGGGATGGAGAGGAGAGGGATGGAAAGGAGAG
>NW_022264306.1:20000-31184 GCF_002021735.2 Oncorhynchus kisutch | reverse complement strand
GTATATACAGGGGGTACAGGGGGGTACCGGTACAGAGTCAATGTGGAGGCTATATACAGGGGGTACTGGTACAGAGTCAATGTGGAGGCTATATACAGGGGGTACTGGTACAGAGTCAATGTGGAGGCTATACACAGGGCGGAGGTAGGTACTGGTACAGAGTCAATGTGGGGGCTATATACAGGGGGGGTTACTGGTACAGAGTCAATGTGGAGGAATATACAGGGGGTACTGGTACAGAGTCAATGTGGAGGCTATATACAGGGGGTACTGGTACAGAGTCAATGTGGAGGCTATATACAGGGGGTACCGGTACAGAGTCAATGTGGAGGCTATATACAGGGGGTACCGGTACAGAGTCAATGTGGAGGCTATAACAGGGGGTACTGTACAGAGTCAATGTGGAGGCTATACCACAGGGGGGTAGGGTACTGTCAGAGTCAATGTGGAGGCTATACACAGGGGGGTACCGGTACAGAGTCAATGTGGAGGCTATATACAGGGGGTACTGGTACAGAGTCAATGTGGAGGCTATATACAGGGGGTACTGTACAGAGTCAATGTGGAGGCTATACAGGGGGGTACGGTACAGAGTCAATGTGGAGGCTATATACAGGGGGTACTGGTACAGAGTCAATGTGGAGGATATATACAGGGCGGTACGGTACAGAGTCAATGTGGAGGCTATATACAGGGGTAGGTACGGTACAGAGTCAATGTGGAGGCTATATACAGGGGGTACTGGTACAGAGTCATGTGGAGGCTATATACAGGGGTACTGGTACAGAGTCAATGTGGGGGCTATATTGGGGGTTGGGTACAGAGGGTTGGTGGTTGGCTGGTGGGTGGGGGGGTACTGGTATGGGAGTCAATGGGAGGTTTATATACGGGGCGGGTGGTACTGGTACAGAGTCAATGTGGAGGCTATATACAGGGGGTACTGGTACAGAGTCAATGTGGAGGCTATATACAGGGTACGGTACTGGTACAGAGTCAATGTGGAGGCTATATACAGGGGGTACTGGTACAGAGTCAATGTGGAGGCTATACCAGGGGGGTACTGGTACAGAGTCAATGTGGAGGCTATATACAGGGGTACCGGTACAGAGTCAATGTGGAGGCTATATACAGGGGGTACCGGTACAGAGTCAATGTGGAGGCTATAACAGGGGGTACTGGTACAGAGTCAATGTGGAGGCTATACACAGGGGGTACTGGTACAGAGTCAATGTGGGCTATATACAGGGGGTACCGGTACAGAGTCAATGTGGAGGCTATATACAGGGGGTACTGGTACAGAGTCAATGTGGAGGCTATACACAGGGGGTACTGGTACAGAGTCAATGTGGAGGCTATATACAGGGGGTGGGGTACGGTACAGAGTCAATGTGGAGGCTATATACAGGGGGTACTGGTACAGAGTCAATGTGGAGACTATATACAGGGGGTACTGGTACAGAGTCAATGTGGAGGCTATAACAGGGGGTACAGGTACAGAGTCATGTGGAGGCTATATACAGGGGGTTACGGTACAGAGTCAATGTGGAGACTATATACAGGGGGTACTGGTACAGAGTCAATGTGGAGGCTATATACAGGGGGGTACTGGTACAGAGTCAATGTGGAGGCTATATACAGGGGGTACTGGTACAGAGTCAATGTGGAGGCTATATACAGGGGTACTGGTACAGAGTCAATGTGGAGGATTATACAAGGGGGTACTGATACAGAGTCAATGTGGAGCTATATACAGGGGGTACCGGTACAGAGTCAATGTGGAGGTATTATACAGGGGGTACTGGTACAGAGTCAATGTGGAGGCTATATACAGGGGGTACCGGTACAGAGTCAATGTGGAGGCTATATACAGGGGGTACCGGTACAGAGTCAATGTGGAGGCTATATACAGGGGGTACTGGTACAGAGTCAATGTGGAGGCTATATACAGGGGGTACGGTACAGAGTCAATGTGGAGGCTATATACAGGGGGTACCGGTACAGAGTCAATGTGGAGGCTATATACAGGGGGTACTGGTACAGAGTCAATGTGGAGGCTATACACGGGGGTACCGGTACAGAGTCAATGTGGAGGCTATATACAGGGGGTACGGTACAGAGTCAATGTGGAGGCTATATACAGGGGGTACTGGTACAGAGTCAATGTGGAGGCTATATACAGGGGGGGGGGTACCGGTACAGAGTCAATGTGGAGGCTATATACAGGGTGGTACGGGTCAATGTGGAGGCTATATACAGGGGGTACCGGTACAGAGTCAATGTGGAGGCTATATACAGGGGGTACCGGTACAGAGTCAATGTGGAGGCTATATACAGGGGGTACCGGTACAGAGTCAATGTGGAGGCTATATACAGGGGGTACCGGTACAGAGTCAATGTGGAGGCTATATACAGGGGGTAGGAGGGTCCGGTACAGAGTCAATGTGGAGGCTATATACAGGGGGTACGGTACAGAGTCAATGTGGAGGCTATATACAGGGTACCGTACCGGTACAGAGTCAATGTGGAGGCTATATACAGGGGGTACCGGTACAGAGTCAATGTGGAGGCTATATACAGGGGGTACGGTACAGAGTCAATGTGGAGGCTATATACAGGGGGTACTGGTACAGAGTCAATGTGGAGGCTATACAGGGGGTACCGGTACAGAGTCAATGTGGAGGCTATATACAGGGGGTACTGGTACAGAGTCAATGTGGAGGCTATATACAGGGGGTACGGTACAGAGTCAATGTGGAGGCTATATACAGGGGGTACCGGTACAGAGTCAATGTGGAGGCTATACACAGGGGGTACCGTACAGAGTCAATGTGGAGGCTATATACAGGGGGTACCGGTACAGAGTCAATGTGGAGGCTATATACAGGGGTACCGGTACTGAGTCAATGTGGAGGCTATATACAGGGGGTACCGGTACTGAGTCAATGTGGAGGCTATATACAGGGGGTACCGGTACAGAGTCAATGTGGAGGCTATACACAGGGGGTACCGGTACAGAGTCAATGTGGAGGCTATATACAGGGGGTACTGGTACAGAGTCAATGTGGAGGCTATACACAGGGGTACCGGTACAGAGTCAATGTGGAGGCTATACACAGGGGGTACCGGTACAGAGTCAATGTGGAGGCTATATACAGGGGGTACTGGTACAGAGTCAATGTGGAGACTATATACAGGGGGTACTGGTACAGAGTCAATGTGGAGGCTATACACGGGGTACAGGAACAGAGTCAATGTGGAGGCTATATACAGGGGGTACCGGTACAGAGTCAATGTGGAGGCTATATACAGGGGGTACTGTACAGAGTCAATGTGGAGGCTATATACAGGGGGTACTGGTACAGAGTCAATGTGGAGGCTATATACAGGGGGGTACTGGTACAGAGTCAATGTGGAGGCTATATACAGGGGGTACTGGTACAGAGTCAATGTGGAGGCTATATACAGGGGGTACGGTACAGAGTCAATGTGGAGGCTATATACAGGGGTACCGGTACAGAGTCAATGTGGAGGCTATATACAGGGGGTACTGGTACAGAGTCAATGTGGAGGCTATATACAGGGGGTACCGGTACAGAGTCAATGTGGAGGCTATATACAGGGGGTACCGGTACAGAGTCAATGTGGAGGCTATATACAGGGGTACCGGTACAGAGTCAATGTGGAGGCTATATACAGGGGGTACTGGTACAGAGTCAATGTGGAGGCTATATACAGGGGGTACCGGTACAGAGTCAATGTGGAGGCTATATACAGGGGGTACTGGTACAGAGTCAATGTGGAGGCTATATACAGGGGGTACCGGTACAGAGTCAATGTGGAGAGCTATATACAGGGGGTACCGGTACAGAGTCAATGTGGAGGCTATATACAGGGGGTACGGTACAGAGTCAATGTGGAGGCTATATACAGGGGGTACCGGTACAGAGTCAATGTGGAGGCTATATACAGGGGGTACCGGTACAGAGTCAATGTGGAGGCTATATACAGGGGGTACTGGTACAGAGTCAATGTGGAGGCTATATACAGGGGGTACCGGTACAGAGTCAATGTGGAGGACTATATACAGGGGGTACCGGTACAGAGTCAATGTGGAGGCTATATACAGGGGGTACAGGTACAGAGTCAATGTGGAGGCTATATACAGGGGGTACCGGTACAGAGTCAATGTGGAGACTATATACAGGGGGTACCGGTACAGAGTCAATGTGGAGGCTATATACAGGGGGGTACCGGTACAGAGTCAATGTGGAGACTATACAGGGGGTACCGGTACAGAGTCAATGTGGAGGCTATATACAGGGGGTACTGGTACAGAGTCAATGTGGAGACTATATACAGGGGGTACCGGTACAGAGTCAATGTGGAGGCTATATACAGGGGGTACTGGTACAGAGTCAATGTGGAGACTATATACAGGGGGTACCGGTACAGAGTCAATGTGGAGGCTATATACAGGGGGTACCGGTACAGAGTCAATGTGGAGGCTATACACAGGGGGGGTACCGGTACAGAGTCAATGTGGAGGCTATATACAGGGGGTACCGGTACAGAGTCAATGTGGAGGCTATATACAGGGGGGTACCGGTACTGAGTCAATGTGGAGGCTATATACAGGGGGTACCGGTACTGAGTCAATGTGGAGGCTATATACAGGGGGTACTGGTACTGAGTCAATGTGGAGGCTATACACAGGGGGTACCGGTACAGAGTCAATGTGGAGGCTATATACAGGGGTACCGGTACTGAGTCAATGTGGAGGCTATACACAGGGGGTACCGGTACAGAGTCAATGTGGAGGCTATATACAGGGGGTACCGGTACTGAGTCAATGTGGAGGCTATACACAGGGGGTACCGGTACTGAGTCAATGTGGAGGCTATACACAGGGGGTACCGGTACAGAGTCAATGTGGAGGCTATACACAGGGGGTACCGGTACTGAGTCAATGTGGAGGCTATATACAGGGGGTACCAGTACAGAGTCAATGTGGAGGCTATACACAGGGGGTACCGGTACTGAGTCAATGTGTGGGGCACTGGTTAGTGAAGGTAATTGAGGTAATATGTACATGTAGGTAGAGGTAAAGTGGCTATGCATAGATAATAAACAGAGAGTAGTAGCAGCATTAAAATGGGGTTGGGGTCAATGCAACAGTCTTGGTAACCCTTTAATGAACTGTTCAGGAGTCTTATTGCTTGGGGATATAAGCTGTTAAGGAGCCTTTTGGACCGAGACTAGGCGCTCCGGTACCGCTTGCCGTGCAGTAGCAGAGAGAACAGTCTATGACTTGGGAGTCTTTGGCATCTCCTCATTCACTGAATCTTCTTCCAGACAGGACAATGCCAATGAAGAGACCAAACAAGATATACACAAAGCAAACATTTAACGTCACAACTATTAGCTAGCTATATTTGAATCATAAAACGAATGTCCTAAAACGAATGTTACACAAGGTTGATGGCAATTCTTCATGGGTAGCTTGCTAGTTAACAGTAGTAGCTAGCCAGTTAGCCCTATTGACTTACTATGGGTTTGTGATGTAAGTGGGTATTGTAGGCAAGTAAACATGCCAAAATTAACGCGGAATATATTTATTAACGTATCAAGATCATTTTCTGGTTAGGTAACATTTCATTCCGAAGTCAGAGTGTATCTCAAATAATGGCCGGGAGTTAATTCTGCATAGTTACATGGTTCATTCTGCTTGGTTACAGGGTTAATTCTGCATGGTTACAGGGTAATTCCATAGTTACATGGTTCATTCTGCTGATTACAGGGTTAATTCTGCTTGGGTTACAGGGTTAATTCTGCATAGTTACATGCGTTAATTCTGGCATGGTTACAGGGTTAATTCTGCATGGTTTACAGGGTTAATTCTGCTTGGTTACAGGGTTAATTCTGCTTGGTTACAGGGTTAATTCTGCATAGTTACATGGTTAATTCTGCATGGTTACAGGGTTAATTCTGCATGGTTACAGGGGTTAGATTCTGCTTGGTTACAGGGTTAATTCTGCTTGGTTACAGGGTTAATTTCTGCTTGGTTACAGGGTTAATTCTGCATGGTTACAGGGTTAATTCTACATGGTTACAGGGTTAATTCTGCATGGTTACAGGGTTATTCTACATGGTTACAGGGTTAATTCTGCATGGTTACAGGGTTACAACAAAACATCTCAAAGGTTAACAGTTTAGGTATTATTTCTGAGTGGTTAAGGTTAGGGGCTATGGTTTGGAGAAGGCTTAAAACTAAATAATTAAAAAATGAAACGCTATTACCATCAAGTGTCATCAAGTCTGCTCAGGGCTTGCTAGGGCATTGTGAACTGTAGTGGTGCGGTGAGCTGCGTGCTCCGGCTGTGAGCATGAAGAGTTCCTACCCAGTGCTGGGAAATCTTGTTTCTGTGTGAGGACGCATATATGGACGTTCTCAGAACCTTTTCAAACGTCTGAAATCAAAGTCTGTTTCTAGTGATCAGGCTGCACACACACACACACACACACACACACACACACGCACACACACACACACGTGCACGCACACACACGCACACACACATACACACACACACACCGCAGCGCGCACACGTGCACACACACACACGCGCGCGCGCGTACACGCACACACACGCACATGCACGCACACACACACGCACACACACACGCACACGCACACACACACACACACATGTACAAACACATGCACACCTTTCCTCAAACTGTTACATTGCAACAAAAGGTTCCTCTGTCATAAGCCCCCCTGTAGGATAACAACACACCTCTAGTCTCAGAGTTGAACATCTCTCTCAACCGCTTCTTCTCCTAAAATTGACACAAAGTTGAGACTTGGCTGATGCCACCCACACAATACAGCCTTTCCCGACACTGAAGTAGAGTTTGGTATCAGCCAGACTATATCTGTATGCCTGGAGGTGTAGCTTTTAACTGAGATTGCCTCGTAGAGTTGCATCATTCCTCGTCGCGTCCTGATAAAACCTTCTTATCTCATATTACTTGAAGAAGGTGTTTCATGGCACTATGGATATATAGCTGATTCACTCGCTAGCCTGATAATACACTGTGAGGAGCAGTAGTACAATGCATTCATTCAATTCAATTCAATTCAATTCAATTCAAGGGCTTTATTGACATGGGAAACATATGTTAACATTACCAAAGCAAGTGAGGTAGATAATATATAAAGTGAATATATAAAGTGAAATAAACAATAAAAATTAACAGTAAACATTACACATACAGAAGTTTCAAAACAGTAAAGACATTACAAATGTCATATTATATATATACAGTGTTGTAACAATGTACAAATGGTTAAAGGACACAAGATAAAATAAATAAGCATAAATATGGGTTGTATTTACAATGGTGTTTGTTCTTCACTGGTTGCCCTTTTCTCGTGGCAACAGGTCACAGTGTTCTCCAGAAGCATTCACACCGTCCAGCACCCTAATAGACCATGTTGTAAAAACTTAAATGTCAATCATTGACAGTTCTTTCAGACATAATCATTTCTCTCAACTTGTTCTCATTACAGTGCCAACAGACAATGTTCATCCCCCACGTTTGGTTGTGTTACAGCCTGAATTCAAAATGGATTCATAGGTTTTTATTTCCCATTTTCCCACAATATCCCGTAATGACAAAGTGAAAACGTGTTTTATAGATTTTTTGTTTGTTTTGTTGTTGCATATTTCTTAAAAATAAAAACGGCAATACCTCATTTACATAATAGTTTGAAATTCAGGCTGTAACACGACAAGATGTGGGGGAAAGTCGAGGGGTGAGAATACTTTCTGACGCCGCTGTATGTCTCAGAACTTTCTCAGTAGCCTAGTCAGCTTGAGATTTGTGTGAAATGTATAAGTCATTGCATGTGGCATTCTGACATTTTTCAGAGCGGCAACAATGGGAATCAGGAGGATGATTAGCAGACTATAGTACATGTGTATCCTAGGAGCGATAACCGCGTGCGTGCGGTAGGCTTTACACGTTCCCCGTCCCGAGATCATTCACGCGCTCAGCTCCGCTTAGCTGCCTGGTTTTGAATGGCGTTGACTGACGTCACGAAACGCGGCACACTGGTGAGGCTGTTTAAAGCTGTGAAGCATTTCAGGATGGATCTCAGAGAATAGGAACAGAGGGACACGCTGTCTGAACTACTCCATGCGCTCCAGACAGAAGGCTTGATACATCGACACATACAGACAGCCGCAGACTGAGAGACTTGGAAGGACTTACTGAAACGGCGGCAAACTCTTATTTTTATTTTTTCAGCACCTTTGATTGAGTTTTTTCCTCTAAAAAACGGTGGAGATGTTTCATCCCCGTAAAGCTTTAATCATTTTATTACTGGTGGTCGCGGAATGCGGAGCGATATCGCAGATGGGGGCTCAGGTCGGCGACTGCCCGTCCCGCTGTCACTGCGAGGAGGACGGCATGCTTCAACGTGTCGACTGCTCGGATCTCGGGCTCACGGACATTCCAGCCAACCTTAGCGTCTTTACTTCTTATCTGTAAGTCTCATTTTGTCTATTTTGTCCTTCGCGAGCGGTGAGAACGGGGCACCTGTGCACTTGGCACGGCACGGACTTCTAGCCTACTAACTAACCAACTAGGAAAGAGCGCTTGTTTTCGTGCGTCTCTCTCTACTACATTAATGAAGACTAGTCAACTTTGACAGACATGAAGCCAGCCTCGTTTGGTCTCGGCTCGCAGAGAGAGTAACGTGCAAGCTGTTTTCCAAATGTTAACCTTCACGTGGTACTTGTCAGGCAAAGAAACTATGGATAGGATTTAGTTGCATATAGTCTACATTTTATTTGCGTGTTTGGTTTGAATTTACACCAGATGATTTTGTATGCCATTATAGATTTACAAATATTTACAAATATTATTGAAAAAAAGCTAGTTAAGTTAGTTAAGCTAGTTAAGTTAAGAACAAATTCTTATTTTCAATGACGGCCTAGGAACAGTGGGTTAACTGCCTTGTTCAGGGGCAGAATGACAGATTTTTACCTTGTCAACTCAGGGATTCAATCTAGCAACCTTTCAGTTTCTGGCCCAACACCTGCCTCTAACCACTAGGCTACCCTGCCTCTAACCACTAGGCTACCTGCCTCTAACCACCAGGCTACCTGCCTCTAACCACTAGGCTATCTGCCTCTAACACTAGGCTACCTGCCTCTAACCACCAGGCTACCTGCCTCTAACCACTAGGCTCCCTGCCTCTAACCACTAGGCTCCCTGCCTCTAACCACTAGGCTCCCTGCCTCTAACCACTAGGCTCCCTGCCTCTAACCACTAGGCTCCCTGCCTCTAACCACTAGGCTCCCTGCCTCTAACCACTAGGCTCCCTGCCTCTAACCACTAGGCTCCCTGCCTCTAACCACTAGGCTCCCTGCCTCTAACCACTAGGCTCCCTGCCTCTAACCACTAGGCTACTATACATAACTTAATCAACAATGTTCTCAGTTGGTTCAATCATGGTGCAACTCCAGAATAGTTTTTTCCAGTTTTACATGGGCCACGTAACCGACTGAGTAAATGCTTCAGTTAAGTTGGATAAAGTTAATGCTGAATTAAAACGTTGTTTTCTTTCTGTTCTAATACTGTTATTACCACAGTAATTAAATGCAGGTGTTATGCACACCTCTGTTTTCTTATGGGGTTGTTTGTGTTGTAGTGTGGAGTTGTTTGTGTTGTTGTATGGAGTTGTTTGTGTTGTTGTATGGAGTTGTTTGTGTTGTCGTATGGAGTTGTTTGTGTTGTCGTATGGAGTTGTTTGTGTTGTAGTGTGGAGTTGTTTGTGTTGTTGTATGGAGTTGTTTGTGTTGTTGTATGGAGTTGTTTGTGTTGTTTGTGTTGTCGTATGGAGTTGTTTGTGTTGTTTGTGTTGTAGTGTGGAGTTTGTGTTGTCGTATGGAGTTGTTTGTGTTGTAGTGTGGAGTTGTTTGTGTTGTTTGTGTTGTTTGTGTTGTCGTATGGAGTTGTTTGTGTTGTAGTGTGGAGTTGTTTGTGTTGTTTGTGTTGTTTGTGTTGTCATGTGGAGTTGTTTGTGTTGTTTGTGTTGTCGTATGGAGTTGTTTGTGTTGTAGTGTGGAGTTGTTTGTGTTGTCGTATGGAGTTGATTGTGTTGTTGTGTTGTCGTATGGAGTTGTTTGTGTTGTAGTGTGGAGTTGTTTGTGTTGTTTGTGTTGTCGTGTGGAGTTGTTTGTGTTGTTTGTGTTGTCGTATGGAGTTGTTTGTGTTGTAGTGTGGAGTTGTTTGTGTTGTCGTATGGAGTTGTTTGTGTTGTTTGTGTTGTCGTATGGAGTTGTTTGTGTTGTCGAATGGAGTTGTTTGTGTTGTTTGTGTTGTCGTATGGAGTTGTTTGTGTTGTAGTGTGGAGTTGTTTGTGTTGTTGTATGGAGTTGTATGGAGTTGTTTGTGTTGTTTGTGTTGTCGTATGGAGTTGTTTGTGTTGTAGTGTGGAGTTGTTTGTGTTGTCGTATGGAGTTGTTTGTGTTGTCGTATGGAGTTGTTTGTGTTGTTTGTGTTGTCGTATGGAGTTGTTTGTGTTGTAGTGTGGAGTTGTTTGTGTTGTTGTATGGAGTTGTTTGTGTTGTTTGTGTTGTCGTATGGAGTTGTTTGTGTTGTCGTATGGAGTTGTTTGTGTTGTCGTATGGAGTTGTTTGTGTTGTCGTATGGAGTTGTTTGTGTTGTCGTATGGAGTTGTTTGTGTTGTCGTATGGAGTTGTTTGTGTTGTCGTATGGAGTTGTTTGTGTTGTCGTATGGTGTTGTTGTATGGAGTTGTTTGTGTTGTTTGTGTTGTCTTATGGAGTTGTTTGTGTTGTCGTATGGAGTTGTTTGTGTTGTCGTATGGAGTTGTTTGTGTTGTCGTATGGAGTTGTTTGTGTTGTCGTATGGAGTTGTTTGTGTTGTCGTATGGAGTTGTTTGTGTTGTCGTATGGAGTTGTTTGTGTTGTCGTATGCATATCTTCAGGTCTTACAATATTATTAGAAAATCTGAGTTTTTTATCCCATGTAACAGAAACAGAACATCACATTTAAAAAAATATATATAATTATTATTATCAGCTGATTTCAGAAACACAACCCACATGTCAACCCCATGTTTAGTCTAGTTGCCCTGATTACTTATTAAA
>NW_022264306.1:0-15000 GCF_002021735.2 Oncorhynchus kisutch | reverse complement strand
TGTCTAGATGTTTATAGAATCACACCAAACACAGTACCTGTCCTGTCTAGATGTTTATAGAATCACACTATCTCCATGCTGTGTCCAGACAACCTAGCTACCCATCTCTCCACAGTGCAGACATAGGGTTGTGTATTAAATGGCCCCCTATTCAACTATGGGCCCTGGTCAATAGCCCTGGTCAATAGCCCTGGTCAATAGCCCTGGTCAACAGCCCTGGTCAATAGCCCTGGTCAATAGCCCTGATCAATACCCCTGATCAACAGCCCTGGTCAACAGCCCTGGTCAATAGCCCTGGTCAACAGCCCTGGTCAATTGCCCTGGTCAACAGCCCTGGTCAATAGTCCTGGTCAATAGTCCTGGTCAATAGCCCTGGTCAATACCCCTGATCAACAGCCCTGGTCAATAGCCCTGGTCAATAGCCCTGGTCAACAGCCCTGGTCAATAGCCCTGGTCAACAGCCCTGGTCAATAGCCCCGGTCAATAGTCCTGATCAACAGCCCTGGTCAACAGCCCTGGTCAACAGCCCTGGTCAACAGCCCTGGTCAATAGCCCTGGTCAATAGCCCTGGTCAACAGCCCTGGTCAACAGCCCTGGTCAACAGCCCTGGTCAATAGCCCTGGGCAGCAGAAGGGGAATAGGGTTTCATTTGGGACTCAACCACAGTATTCCTTCCAGGTTACACCATGAAATGCTCATCTAGCTGAACCATTCAGAGGCCTGTGATCTGGGATCCTGAGCCAGTAACAGGTGAATTAACCAGGCTTACCCCCCAGCCTGCTACCCCCACTCTCTGATCCTATTCATAATATTAGCTTAATGGTTGCGCAGGGTTTTTGGCTGAACGGGGAAGAAGGAGGTTTGGTTTACAGTGTTGGAACACACACACACACACACACACACACACACACACACACACAACACACACACACACCACACACACACACACCACACACACACACAGTGGTTGGACCTCGGTATCTCAGCAGGTTGGGCTCTGAAGTTTGTTGGGATTAATTAGTGCAGAGAAACACTCCTTCCGCCGTCTTCTTGGCAGTTACAACAGGACCTGGCATTACATAAAGAGCCAACAGGCACAGCCACTGGGATGGGAGGGGAGGGGGAGAGAGGCGGGGAGAGAGAGGGAAGGGGGGGGAGAGGTAAAGAGAGAGAGAGAGACTGAGGGGACAGCGGTAGGGAGAGAGAGAGAGACTGAGGGGGCAGAGGTAGGGAGAGAGAGAGAGACAGAGAGAGACTGAGGGGACAGAGGTAGGGAGAGAGCGAGGAGGGAAGGAGAAAGAGAGAGCAGACAAGCCTGACTATTCCCAGCAGTAGGAGATAGAAGATATACAAGTGGTTTGCCTCCCTTTGGCTAAAGAGCTGGCAAAGTTCTCCCTCTCTCTCTCTCCTCTCTATCCTCTCTCCCTCTCTCTCTCTCTCTCTCATCCTCCCCTCTCTCTCTCTCTCTCTCTCTCTCTATGCTCTCTCTCTCTCTCTCTCTCTCTCTCTCTATTCTCTCTCTCTCTCTATTGCTCCTCCGTCTCTCTAGTCTCTAATTGCTCGCTCATCTCTCTCCTCTCATCTCTCTCTCGTCTCTCTCATCTCATCATCTCTCTCTCTCTCTCTCCTATTGCTCTCTCCCCTCTCTCTCTCTCTCTGATTGCTCGTCCCTCCTGCTCGTCTCTCAATCTATTCTCTTCTCTCTCTCTCTCGGGCAATCCTAATTCTCTCTCTTCTCTCTCCCTCTCTATCGCTCTCCATCTCTCTCAATCTATTCTCTATCGCTCTCTCTCTCTCAACTATCCTCTCTCTCCCTACTAAATCTCTCCCCTCGTCTCTCTCTAATTCTCTCTCGTCTCTCTATTCTCAATCTCTCTCTCTCTCTCTCTCTCTGCTCTCTTCTCTCTCTCTCTCCAATCTATCCTCGTACAATCTCTCTCTCTCTCTCCAATCTAATCCTCTCTCTCTCTGCTCTACTCTCATCCAAATCTATTTCTCTTCTCTCTTCCCTCTCTATCGCTCTCTCTCTCTCAATCTATTCTCTATCGCTCTCTCTCTCTCAATCTATTCTCTCTCTCTCCCTCTAAATCTATCCCCTCTCTCTCTCTATTCTCTCTCTCTCTCTATTCTCTCTCTCTCTCTCTCTCTCTCTCTCTCTCTCTTCCTCTCTCTCTCTCTCTCAATCTATCCTCTCTCTCTCTCTCTCTCTCTCTCAATCTATCCTCTCTCTCTCTCTCTCTCTCTCTCTCTCTCTCTTCTCTCTCTCTCTCTCCTCTCTCTCTCTCTCTTCAATCTATCCCCTCTCTCCCTCTCAATCTATACTCTCTCTCTCCCGCCCTCTCACCTCTCCTCCTGTGTGGAACTGTCATCAGCCCAAGGTTTAAGAATAAAGGTTTTTGTAAACTTGAACAATCTACCCTCTCCCTCTCTCTCCCTTCGCTCTTATTAATAGCACACATAAAGCTTCTTTGAAGTTTCAAATCCTCAGATATATGCCCAAGCTTATTTTTTACACTGGGATTTTCAAGGTCTTGCATAATAAACCCATGGAGCTGTTAGTAAAACGCCTGTCTGTCTGTCAGCCCGCATGTCTGTCTGCCGGCCTGTCTGCCTGTTGGCCTGTCTGCCTGTAGGTCTGTCTGTCTGCCGGCCTGTCTGCCTGTTGGCCTGTCTGCCTGTTGACCTGTCTGTCTACCGGTCTATATGTATGTTTGGCCTGTCTGTAGGTCTGCCTGTTGGCCTGTCTGCCTGTTGGCCTGTTCTGCCTGTAGGTCTGTCTGTCTGTTGGCCTGTCTGCCTGCCGGCCTGTCTGTCTACCGGCCTATCTGTATGTTGGCCTGTCTGTAGGTCTGCCTGTTGGCCTGTTGGCCTGTCTGCCTGTAGGCCTGTCTGTCTGTTGGCCTGTCTGTCTGCCGGCCTGTCTGTCTGCCGGCCTGTCTGTCTGCCGGCCTATCTGTATGTTGGCCTGTCTGTAGGTCTGTCTGTCTGTTGGCCTCTATTGGCCTGTTTTTCTGTTGTCCCGCCTGTCTGTTGGCTGAATTTAGACCTGTCCACCTCATTTTGAAACGTTGCTATGGGCAACAGCCAAACAACGGAAGTGGTGGATTCCACTTCAGCTTTACTTCCCTACTGCAGAGAGCAAACTTGCCAGAGTAAATGATTTGAAAGAGTCCATTTATATAGTATAAAAGCCAAGTAAACAAGTATAAGGGTAATTTATCATTTATTTAATTCAAGTTCGATAACGTTAGCTAGACTTACTAGAAGGCTAGTTCTGTTGTGATTATAACATTAGTGGTGTCAGAGTTAAGGCCCAGGCCATCCACCAAGCCAACAACTATATAATGATAACGATAGGTTATATACACTATAATGATACACTATAGGTTATATAACTATAGGCTATATAACTATAATGATACACTATAGTTATATAAACTATAGGCTATATAACTATAATGATACACTATAGGCTATATAACTATAGGCTATATAACTATAGGCTATATAACTATAGGCTATATAACTATAGGCTATATAACTATAGGCTCTATAACTATAGGCTCTATAACTATAGGCTATATAACTATAGGCTATATAACTATAGGCTATATAACTATAGGCTATATAACTATAATGATACACTAGAGGTTATATAACTATAATGATAAACTATAGGCTCTATAACTATAATGATAAACTATAGGTTATATAACTATAATGATAAACTATAGGCTATATAACTATAATGATACACTATAGGCTCTATAACTATAATGATACACTATAGGCTCTATAACTATAGGCTCTATAACTATAATGATAAACTATAGGCTATATAACTATAGGCTCTATAACTATAGGCTCTATAACTATAGGCTATATAACTATAGGCTATATAACTATAGGCTCTATAACTACAGGCTCTATAACTATAGGCTATATAACTATAGGCTCTATAACTATAGGCTCTATAACTATAATGATAAACTATAGGCTATATAACTATAGGCTATATAACTATAGGCTATATAACTATAGGCTCTATAACTATAGGCTCTATAACTATAGGCTCTATAACTATAATGATAAACTATAGGCTATATAACTATAGGCTATATAACTATAGGCTATATAACTATAATGATACACTATAGGCTATATAACTATAGGCTATATAACTATAATGATAAACTATAGGCTATATAACTATAGGCTATATAACTATAGGCTATATAACTATAATGATACACTATAGGCTATATAACTATAGGCTATATAACTATAATGATAAACTATAGGCTATATAACTATAATGATACACTATAGGCTATATAACTATAGGCTATATAACTATAGGCTCTATAACTATAGGCTCTATAACTATAGGCTATATAACTATAGGCTATATAACTATAGGCTCTATAACTATAGGCTATATAACTATAGGCTATATAACTATAGGCTATATAACTATAATGATACACTATAGGCTATATAACTATAGGCTCTATAACTATAGGCTATATAACTATAGGCTATATAACTATAGGCTCTATAACTATAATGATAAACTATAGGCTATATAACTATAGGCTATATAACTATAATGATAAACTATAGGTTATATAACTATAGGCTATATAACTGTAATGATAAACTATAGGCTATATAACTATAGGCTATATAACTATAGGCTCTATAACTATAGGCTATATAACTATAGGCTCTATAACTATAGGCTCTATAACTATAGGCTATATAACTATAATGATACACTATAGGCTATATAACTATAGGCTCTATAACTATAATGATACACTATAGGCTATATAACTATAGGCTATATAACTATAGGCTATATAACTATAGGCTATATAACTATAGGCTATATAACTATAGGCTATATAACTATAGGCTATATAACTATAGGCTATATAACTATAGGCTCTATAACTATAGGCTATATAACTATAGGCTATATAACTATAGGCTCTATAACTATAGGCTCTATAACTATAGGCTATATAACTATAATGATAAACTATAGGCTATATAACTATAGGCTCTATAACTATAGGCTATATAACTATAATGATACACTATAGGCTATATAACTATAGGCTATATAACTATAGGCTATATAACTATAGGCTCTATAACTATAGGCTCTATAACTATAGGCTATATAACTATAATGATACACTATAGGCTATATAACTATAGGCTCTATAACTATAGGCTATATAACTATAGGCTATATAACTATAGGCTATATAACTATAGGCTCTATAACTATAGGCTATATAACTATAATGATACACTATAGGCTATATAACTATAGGCTCTATAACTATAGGCTCTATAACTATAGGCTCTATAACTATAGGCTATATAACTATAGGCTATATAACTATAAGCTCTATAACTATAGGCTATATAACTATAGGCTCTATAACTATAGGCTCTATAACTATAGGCTATATAACTATAGGCTATATAACTATAATGATAAACTATAGGCTATATAACTATAGGCTCTATAACTATAGGCTATATAACTATAATGATACACTATAGGCTATATAACTATAGGCTCTATAACTATAATGATAAACTATAGGCTCTATAACTATAGGCTCTATAACTATAGGCTATATAACTATAATGATACACGATAGGCTATATAACTATAGGCTATATAACTATAGGCTATATAACTATAGGCTCTATAACTATAATGATACACTATAGGCTATATAACTATAGGCTCTATAACTATAGGCTCTATAACTATAGGCTATATAACTATAGGCTCTATAACTATAGGCTCTATAACTATAGGCTATATAACTATAATGATACACTATAGGCTATATAACTATAGGCTCTATAACTATAGGCTATATAACTATAGGCTATATAACTATAGGCTATATAACTATAGGCTATATAACTATAGGCTCTATAACTATAGGCTATATAACTATAGGCTATATAACTATAGGCTATATAACTATAGGCTATATAACTATAGGCTCTATAACTATAGGCTATATAACTATAGGCTATATAACTATAGGCTATATAACTATAGGCTATATAACTATAGGCTATATAACTATAGGCTATATAACTATAATGATAAACTATAGGCTCTATAACTATAGGCTCTATAACTATAGGCTATATAACTATAGGCTATATAACTATAGGCTCTATAACTATAATGATAAACTATAGGTTATATAACTATAGGCTCTATAACTATAATGATAAACTATAGGCTATATAACTATAATGATAAACTATAGGCTATATAACTATAGGCTATATAACTATAGGCTCTATAACTATAGGCTATATAACTATAATGATACACTATAGGCTCTAACTATAGGCTCTATAACTATAGGCTATATAACTATAGGTTATATAACTATAGGCTATATAACTATAATGATACACTATAGGCTCTAACTATAGGCTCTATAACTATAGGCTATATAACTATAGGCTATATAACTATAATGATACACTATAGGCTCTAACTATAGGCTATATAACTATAGGCTATATAACTATAGGCTATATAACTATAGGCTATATAACTATAGGCTATATAACTATAATGATACACTATAGGCTCTATAACTATAGGCTATATAACTATAGGCTATATAACTATAGGCTATATAACTATAGGCTATATAACTATAGGCTATATAACTATAGGCTATATAACTATAGGCTATATAACTATAGGCTATATAACTATAGGCTATATAACTATAATGATACACTATAGGCTCTATAACTATAGGCTATATAACTATAGGCTATATAACTATAGGCTCTATAACTATAGGCTATATAACTATAGGCTATATAACTATAGGCTATATAACTATAGGTTATATAACTATAGGCTATATAACTATAGGCTATATAACTATAGGCTCTATAACTATAGGCTCTATAACTATAGGCTCTATAACTATAGGTTATATAACTAAAGGCTATATAACTATAGGTTATATAACTATAGGCTATATAACTATAGGCTCTATAACTATAGGCTCTATAACTATAATGATAAACTATAGGTTATATTACTGTAATGATAAACTATAGGCTATATAACTATAATGATACACTATAGGCTATATAACTATAGGCTCTATAACTATAGGCTATATAACTATAATGATACACTATAGGCTATATAACTATAGGCTATATAACTATAGGCTATATAACTATAGGCTCTATAACTATAATGATAAACTATAGGCTATATAACTATAATGATACACTATAGGCTCTATAACTATAGGCTCTATAACTATAGGCTATATAACTATAGGCTATATAACTATAGGCTCTATAACTATAGGCTATATAACTATAGGCTATATAACTATAGGCTATATAACTATAGGCTATATAACTATAGGCTCTATAACTATAGGCTATATAACTATAGGCTATATAACTATAGGCTATATAACTATAGGCTATATAACTATAGGCTATATAACTATAGGCTATATAACTATAATGATAAACTATAGGCTATATAACTATAGGCTATATAACTATAGGCTATATAACTATAGGCTATATAACTATAGGCTATATAACTATAGGCTATATAACTATAATGATAAACTATAGGCTATATTTATTTATTTTTATTTAACCTTTATTTAACCAGGTAGGCAAGTTGAGAACAAGTTCTCATTTACAATTGCGACCTGGCCAAGATAAAGCAAAGCAGTTCGACAGATAAAACGACACAGAGTTACACATGGAGTAAAACAAACATACAGTCAATAATGCAGTATAAACAAGTCTATATACAATGTGAGCAAATGAGGTGAGAAGGGAGGTAAAGGCAAAAAAGGCCATGATGGCAAAGTAAATACAATATAGCAAGTAAAATACTGGAATGGTAGTTTTGCAATGGAAGAATGTGCAAAGTAGAAATAAAAATAATGGGGTGCAAAGGAGCAAAATAAATAAATAAATAAAAATGAAATACAGTTGGGAAAGAGGTAGTTGTTTGGGCTAAATTATAGGTGGGCTATGTACAGGTGCAGTAATCTGTGAGCTGCTCTGACAGTTGGTGCTTAAAGCTAGTGAGGGAGATAAGTGTTTCCAGTTTCAGAGATTTTTGTAGTTCGTTCCAGTCATTGGCAGCAGAGAACTGGAAGGAGAGGCGGCCAAAGAAAGAATTGGTTTTGGGGGTGACTAGAGAGATATACCTGCTGGAGCGTGTGCTACAGGTGGGAGATGCTATGGTGACCAGCGAGCTGAGATAAGGGGGGACTTTACCTAGCAGGGTCTTGTAGATGACATGGAGCCAGTGGGTTTGGCGACGAGTATGAAGCGAGGGCCAGCCAACGAGAGCGTACAGGTCACAATGGTGGGTAGTATATGGGGCTTTGGTGATAAAACGGATTGCACTGTGATAGACTGCATCCAATTTGTTGAGTAGGGTATTGGAGGCTATTTTGTAAATGACATCGCCAAAGTCGAGGATTGGTAGGATGGTCAGTTTTACAAGGGTATGTTTGGCAGCATGAGTGAAGGATGCTTTGTTGCGAAATAGGAAGCCAATTCTAGATTTAACTTTGGATTGGAGATGTTTGATATGGGTCTGGAAGGAGAGTTTACAGTCTAACCAGACACCTAAGTATTTGTAGTTGTCCACGTATTCTAAGTCAGAGCCTTCCAGAGTAGTGATGTTGGACAGGCGGGTAGGTGCAGGTAGCGATCGGTTGAAGAGCATGCATTTAGTTTTACTTGTATTTAAGAGCAATTGGAGGCCACGGAAGGAGAGTTGTATGGCATTGAAGCTTGCCTGGAGGGTTGTTAACACAGTGTCCAAAGAAGGGCCGGAAGTATACAGAATGGTGTCGTCTGCGTAGAGGTGGATCAGGGACTCACCAGCAGCAATATAGCTTTAGGTTATATAACTATAATTATAAACTATAGGCTATATAACTATAGGCTATATAACTATAATGATAAACTATAGGCTATATAACTATAGGCTATATAACTATAGGCTATATAACTATAGGCTATATAACTATAGGCTATATAACTATAGGCTATATAACTATAGGCTATATAACTATAGGCTCTATAACTATAATGATAAACTATAGGCTATATAACTATAGGCTATATAACTATAGGCTATATAACTATAATGATAAACTATAGGCTATATAACTATAGGCTATATAACTATAGGCTATATAACTATAGGCTATATAACTATAGGCTCTATAACTATAGGCTATATAACTATAGGCTATATAACTATAGGCTATATAACTATAGGCTATATAACTATAGGCTATATAACTATAATGATACACTATAGGCTATATAACTATAGGCTCTATAACTATAATGATACACTATAGGCTATATAACTATAGGCTATATAACTATAATGATACACTATAGGCTCTATAAACTATAATGATAAACTATAGGCTATATAACTATAGGCTATATAACTATAGGCTATATAACTATAGGCTATATAACTATAATGATAAACTATAGGCTATATAACTACAGGTTATATAACTATAATGATAAACTATAGGCTATATAACTACAGTTATATAACTATAATGATAAACTATAGGCTATATAACTACAGGTTATATAACTATAATGATAAACTATAGGCTATATAACTATATTTATTTTTTATTTATTTTATTTTATTATTTCACCTTTATTTAACCAGGTAGGCTAGTTATCAGCAGGTCAGTAATATGGTGTATCAGCAGGTCAGTAATATGGTGTATCAGCAGGTCAGTAATATGGTGTATCAGCAGGTCAGTAATATGGTGTATCAGCAGGTCAGTAATATGGTGTATCAGCAGGTCAGTAATATGGTGTATCAGCAGGTCAGTAATATGGTGTATCAGCAGGCAGTAATATGGTGTATCAGCAGGCCAGTAATATGGTGTATCAGCAGGTCAGTAATATGGTGTATCAGCAGGCCAGTAATATGGTGTATCAGCAGGCCAGTAATATGGTGTATCAGCAGGTCAGTAATATGGTGTATCAGCAGGCCAGTAATATGGTGTATCAGCAGGCCAGTAATATGGTGTATCAGCAGGCCAGTAATATGGTGTATCAGCAGGCCAGTAATATGGTGTATCAGCAGGCCAGTAATATGGTGTATCAGCAGGCCAGTAATATGGTGTATCAGCAGGCCAGTAATATGGTGTATCAGCAGGCCAGTAATATGGTGTATCAGCAGGCCAGTAATATGGTGTATCAGCAGGTCAGTAATATGGTGTATCAGCAGGCCAGTAATATGGTGTATCAGCAGGTCAGTAATATGGTGTATCAGCAGGCCAGTAATATGGTGTATCAGCTAACAGAAACATGCTAATGCAGGGATTGATATGATAATATGATAATATGAGAGCGCGGAGGAAGTTGTATGTTGGAGGGGGAGACAGCTAGCAGGGGGAGACAGCTAGCAGGGGAAGACAGCTAGCAGGGGGAGACAGCTAGCAGGGGGAGACAGCTAGCAGGGGGAGACAGCTAGCAGGGGAAGACAGCTAGCAGGGGGAGACACCTAGCAGGGGGAGACACCTAGCAGGGGGAGACAGCTAGCAGGGGGAGACAGCTAGCAGGGGGAGAGAGCTAGCAGGGGGAGACACCTAGCAGGGGGAGACAGCTAGCAAGGGGAGACAGCTAGCAGGGGGAGACAGCTAGCAGGGGGAGACACCTAGCAGGGGGATTGTTGTTAGTTGTGACTGTACGTGGCACATTTCCTTTTAGTGTGGTATTATGTTCTTATCTCTCTCCTCTTGTCTCTACCATGTCTCCTGCTGAGGGATGTTCTCCTCTACCACCTGTTGACTAATGGCTGACAGAATGGTGTGTGTGGTGTGTGTGTGGTGTGTGTGTGGTTGGTGTGTGTGGGGTGTGTGGTTGGTGTGTGTGGTTTGTGGATGGTATACAGAGCATCACAGCGCCAAGCAGCATGCCTTGGGTTGCGTGACCTGTGAAAATTCCCATAGGGCCATTCTGCCTGTCACAGGAAGTGCAGGGCTCGGTGTGATTGTGGTCCAGATATAATCAGAGGGGGTCACAGCAGTGTGTGGTGAGTGAGACCCGAGACCAACACAGCCATTCAGTATCTGCTATAGTTAATTTCCTCTGCTGATGGTTAGTTAGTTGAATGTGGTTTGTGCCTCTCTCTCAAGAGAAGTTCCCTGTCACCTATGGGCAGCCATAACATCAGGACAGCTTTATTATCCACTACTTATATGTCTCATCCGTCTTTACACTGTAAGGGTCAAGGATAATGATCGTGACAGTGTTTTGAAGAGTGACCCGTTAGTGAGATATCTTCATCTAGCTGTTTCAGAGACGGAGGCAGCTAGCGATGCCAGAGACGGAGGCAGCTAGCGATGCCAGAGACAGAGACAGCTAGCGATGCCAGAGACAGCTAGCGATGCCAGAGACGGAGGCAGCTAGCGATGCCAGAGACGGAGACAGCTAGCGATGCCGGAGACAGCTAGCGATGCCAGAGACAGCTAGCGATGCCAGAGACGTAGACAGCTAGCGATGCCAGAGACAGCTAGCGATGCCAGAGACGGAGGCAGCTAGCGATGCCAGAGACAACTAGCGATGCCAGAAACGGAGGCAGCTAGCGATGCCAGAGACGTAGACAGCTAGCGATGCCAGAGACGGAGACAGCTAGCGATGCCAGAGACAGCTAGCGATGCCAGAGACGTAGACAGCTAGCGATGCCAGAGACAGCTAGCGATGCCAGAGACGTAGACAGCTAGCGATGCCAGAGACTTTTACCTACTGTATTTACTGCACTACGTTTGACCAAGACCCATAGGGCTCTGGTATAAAGTAGTGCACTACATAGGGCTCTGGTATAAAGTAGTGCACTACATAGGGCTCTGGTATAAAGTAGTGACCTACATAGGGCTCTGGTATAAAGTAGTGCACTATATAGGGAATAGGGCTCTGGTATAAGTAGTGCACTACATAGGGCTCTGGTATAAAGTAGTGCACTACATAGGGCTCTGGTATAAAGTAGTGCACTACATAGGGCTCTGGTATAAAGTAGTGCACTACATAGGGCTCTGGTATAAAGTAGTGCCCTGCATAGGGCTCTGGTATAAAGTAGTGCACTACATAGGGCTCTGGTATAAAGTAGTGCACTACATAGGGCTCTGGTATAAAGTAGTGCAACTACATAGGGCTCTGGTATAAAGTAGTGCACTACATAGGGCTCTGGTATAAAGTAGTGCACTACATAGGGCTCTGGTATAAAGTAGTGCACTACATAGGGCTCTGGTATAAAGTAGTGACCTATATAGGGAATAGGGCTCTGGTATAAAGTAGTGCACTATATAGGGAATAGGGCTCTGGTATAAAGTAGTGCACTACATAGGGCTCTGGTATAAAGTAGTGCACTACATAGGGCTCTGGTATAAAGTAGTGCACTACATAGGGCTCTGGTATAAAGTAGTGCACTACATAGGGCTCTGGTATAAAGTAGTGCACTACATAGGGCTCTGGTATAAAGTAGTGCACTACATAGGGCTCTGGTATAAAGTAGTGACCTACATAGGGCTCTGGTATAAAGTAGTGCACTATATAGGGAATAGGGCTCTGGTATAAAGTAGTGCACTACATAGGGCTCTGGTATAAAGTAGTGCACTACATAGGGCTCTGGTATAAAGTAGTGCACTACATAGGGCTCTGGTATAAAGTAGTGCACTACATAGGGCTCTGGTATAAAGTAGTGCACTACATAGGGCTCTGGTATAAAGTAGTGCACTACATAGGGCTCTGGTATAAAGTAGTGCCCTGCATAGGGCTCTGGTATAAAGTAGTGCACTACATAGGGCTCTGGTATAAAGTAGTGCACTACATAGGGCTCTGGTATAAAGTAGTGCACTACATAGGGCTCTGGTATAAAGTAGTGCACTACATAGGGCTCTGATATAAAGTAGTGACCTACATAGGGCTCTGGTATAAAGTAGTGCACTATATAGGGAATAGGGCTCTGGTATAAAGTAGTGCACTACATAGGGCTCTGGTATAAAGTAGTGCACTACATAGGGCTCTGGTATAAAGTAGTGCACTACATAGGGCTCTGGTATAAAGTAGTGCACTACATAGGGCTCTGGTATAAAGTAGTGCCCTGCATAGGGCTCTGGTATAAAGTAGTGCCCTGCATAGGGCTCTGGTATAAAGTAGTGCCCTACATAGGGCTCTGGTATAAAGTGGTGACCTACATAGGGCTCTGGTATAAAGTAGTGCACTACATAGGGCTCTGGTATAAAGTAGTGCCCTACATAGGGCTCTGGTATAAAGTAGTGCACTTACATAGGGCTCTGGTATAAAGTAGTGCACTACATAGGGCTCTGGTATAAAGTAGTGCACTATATAGGGAATAGGGCTCTGGTATAAAGTAGTGCACTACACAGGGCTCTGGTATAAAGTAGTGCCCTACATAGGGCTCTGGTATAAAGTAGTGCACTTACATAGGGCTCTGGTATAAAGTAGTGCACTACATAGGGCTCTGGTATAAAGTAGTGCACTATATAGGGAATAGGGCTCTGGTATAAAGTAGTGCACTACACAGGGCTCTGGTATAAAGTAGTGCACTACTACACAGGGCTCTGGTATAAAGTAGTTCACTACATAGGGCTCTGGTATAAAGTAGTGCACTACATACGGCTCTGGTATAAAGTAGTGCCCTACATAGGGCTCTGGTATAAAGTAGTTCACTACATAGGGCTCTGGTATAAAGTAGTGCACTACATAGGGCTCAGGTATAAAGTAGTGCCCTACATAGGGCTCTGGTATAAAGTAGTGCACTATATAGGGAATAGGATGCCGTTTGGTTCACAACCTCTGTCTATTTGTATTGTCATGGATGGAACCTCTTCATCGGGACGAGGCCGTGGGAAATAGCGACACGTTTGACACAGGCCTTGTTCCCTCCCTGTCAGAAACAGAAACAGGCGGTTGAAATGAATGAAAAGTACGGTGATGGTGGGGTTCTTTCAGAGTCGCCTTGAATCAGCCCGTCGCCTAATTCACTTTGATGTGGAAAATAAACTCATTTTATTACAGCCAAGGCTACAGTAATTAGCACCCACAGACTTTCATGTTGGTAGAAAGGGAGAGAGAAAGAGGGAGGGGAGGAGAGAGAGAGAGAGAGAGAGAGAGAGAGAGGGAGAAAGAGAGAGGGGGGCGAGAGAGAGGGGGGCGAGAGAGAGGGAGAAAGAGAGAGGTGGGGAGGAGAGAGGGAGAAAGAGAGAGGGAGTGCGAGAGAGAGGGAGAAAGAGAGGGGGGAGGAGAGAGAGAGAGAAAGAGAGAGGGGGGCGAGAGAGAGGGGGAGAGGGAGGGGGGGCAAGAGGGAGGGAGAAAGAGAGAGGGGGGCAAGGGCGAGGGAGAAAGTGAGAGGGGGGTGAGGGAGAAAGAGAGAAGGGGGCGAGAGGGAGAGAAAGAAAGAGAGGAGGGCGAGAGAGAGGAGGGGAGAAAGAGAGAGGGGGGGCGAGAGGAGTAGGGGGAGAGGAGGGGCGAGGGAGAAAGGAAAGAGGGGGGCAAGAGAGAGGGAGAAAGAGAGAGGGGAGGCGAGAGAGAGGGAGAAATAGAGGGGGGGCAAGAGAGAGGGAGAAAGAGAGAGGGGGGGCGAGAGGAGGGAGAAAGAAAGAGGGGGCGAGAGAGAGGGAGAAAGAGAGAGGAGGAAGGAAGGAGGGGCGGAGGGTGAGAGAAGAGAGGAGGGGGGCGAGAGGGAGAGAGAAAGAGGGAGGGGGCGAGAGGGAGAGGAAAGAGGGAGGGGGTTGAGAGAGGGGGAGAAAGAGGAGAGGGGTTGAGAGAAGGGAGAAAGAGAGAGGGGAGAGAGAGAAAGAGGGAGGGGGGGTGAGAGGGAGAGAGAAAGAGGGAGGGAGGGAGAGAGTAGAGGGAGGGGGG
>NW_022264305.1:0-31172 GCF_002021735.2 Oncorhynchus kisutch | reverse complement strand
CGTAAAGTACTGCGTGTATATTTCATATTTGGTGAATTTATTACGACATCCGGGAACTTTTGGCATACTAACTACATATACTATAATAAGCAAACTAATACTCAATTAACATCACAAATAGTAAGGGTAGTATGAATATTTCAACACACCTTAAAAAAAGCCACACAATATTCAATCAACCAATCTGCAATTCAACCTTTAACAAGCTGTAATTACACCATTATTTTGGTAATAAGATGGATGGGCTGGAGAAATGTAACTACTCTCAAATTCATAGACAGACCTATGGATGCAAGGACTGACCTCCATGATATCAACAGTATAGTTTTAACCATGTTGAGGCTATACAGTGTTGGTTTACATTGTTTCTAAACATTGGAGTAAAAAAGCTTATTTGGGGTTCTGATGGGGTACAACATTTGAACTAAGCTCATGAGGCATGTGTTATATTCTTAAAGAATCAATGCCTATAAATAAATAATTTAAAAGTCAAATATGATGTAGCAATTGCAAATTTCCCCTTTAACACCACACATCAGTTCCAAAACCGCAGAGTTTGTGCTTCTGTTTTAAGACAGTACTTACTCGTGGTTAATCAGATGGCCCCTTCATCGTTAGAACCATCGGACGCCTTAAGATGCGGCTTGGGAAACCTGGCCCAGATATCCAGTTTCCTCCTCTTCTTCATTTTTCGATGTGCCAGTCACTTCCCCTCCTCTTCTTTCACTGTAACGTCGCCGTCCTCCTCTTTGACTCTGAACGAGTCTTCCTCTTCTTTAACTGAGAGCTCTTTCTCTTCGTCTTTCACGGTAACAGCCTCAACCTCTACTTGTTTTTGTATTGTAACAGCCTCCTCTTCCACGAGAGCGTCTTTCTCCATCCAGCAGGCAGACCACCTCTTCTTCATCATCATCATCATGAACGGGGTTAAGTTTGAGACTGGAGCTATGAGGCATGTACTGAAGTCGCTAAGCGGTATAATTCAAAGCAGTGTCCCTTTATCAGCAGCACGTGATCAATGACGTCTGAAGAATCATTTCGTCGAACACCTGATTGGTTTGGTGTTGGGCTCGTTCGACTTTGCAGCCGACAGTGCAGGTGACTGCTGACTGAATAATTTACAAATCACCTTGCGCCATAAATAACTACTCCTTATTATTTATAAATCAGTCAGTCAGTCACCGTTTACCCACAATGCAGCATGGATTTGATGCTCTCGATCAAGGCCCGTGGTTTCGTAGAAGACATGAAGGCTACGCTGCTACGGTGTGGGAGGTCATCTTTCAAAATGTGGCTTTTCTAAATTCTGTGTCGCTCAAAGCCTTGAGTAATGAACCTTTTTTTTTAAAACAATTATCTGGAAAGAGCCAATGCTTCAGGAAGCTTTGTTTCCCCATCACTACTTTTCAGCATGTTTTCTGTGAATTCGACTACGGGAGTTTTGTAACTTTTTCCACCTTGGCTTACTGTTCGTTGGGTTATAATTGGTCTCCGGTAGTTGGTCTCACCGACCATAACCGTGCTGGTTGGTTATGCTGTTTAGGCAAATAGCTAGTTGGCTAAATAGCAAACGTTAGCTGGCTGTCTAAGATAACTGCATGTAGCTAATATTCTTTGATTGGTTAGATGGCATTATGTATTTCCAAAACGTTGGTTTACTTTAATCACTCAAGTCATGAGTGCAAACGATTGGTTTAATTTAAAGTTATACATTTTAAGTTATTTCTGTTGTAGTTAACATCATAGTTAAGGATTGGTTGATTTCCAGTTTTTAATGATTTTATTTATATACCCCTTCATACATCAGCTGATATCTGAAAGTGCTGTACAGAAACCCAGCCTAAAACCCCAAACAGCAAGCAATGCAGGTGTAGAAGCAAGGTAGCTAGGAAAAACTCCCTAGAAAGGCCAAAACCTAGGAAGAAACCTAGAGAGGAACCAGGCTATGTGGGGTGGCCAGTCCTCTTCTGGCTGTGCCGGGTGGAGATTATAACAGAACATGGCCAAGATGTTCAAATGTTCATAAATGACCAGCATGGACCAATAATAATAAGGCAGAACAGTTGAAACTGGAGCAGCATCACGGCCAGGTGGACTGGGGACAGCAAGGAGTCATCGTGTCAGGTAGTCCTGAGGCATGGTCCTAGGACTCAGGTCCTCCGAAAGAGAGAATTAGAGAGAGCACACTTAAATTCACACAGGACGCCGAATAGGACAGGAGAAGTACTCCAGATATAACAAACTGACCCTAGCCCCCTGACTCAAACTACTGCAGCATAAATACTGGGGGCTGAGACAGGAGGTCTCAGGCACACACATTTGTTCTTTGCTATTATGGTCATTTGTGTAGAATGTACTTTTCCCCACTCATTCACCCCACCTCTTTACGTTGCTTATTTATATTCAGTGGCCTGACTGCATCCAGACTGTCAAAGGCCCATCCTGGTAGATCTGAACCTAATGCAGTTTGGAGTGATCAGATGACAGAAGTCACATTTAGGTGCAAGGTGTAACTGAGGCCATAGATGCTCCATATCGATTACTTTTAATGTTTTATATAATTTGACTAAATGTATTTATTTCTGTGTTACAGGGGCAGTCAAGAAATGGAACGGCAAGGCCACAGAACATGACATAAGCAGAGCTGTGGGAGACCACCTCAAGCTGGGAGAGCAGGGGGTGGTGTTTACCACTCCACCACACCTTCAGCAGGCTGGAAAATTAACCCTGATATTTTAAAAGCAGGGCAACAACGTCAATATAATTGTACCCAAAAATTGTCAGTTGGTTGCATAAATAATTATGATTACTAAATGTTACATGAAATGTAAATATGAAATATTCGGTTACATAGTCTTATTTTCAACGTCTTTTCAATGACATTTTGCTAGGTGTGATATCCCCAATGTCAAAACACAGTTTTAACGTCTCCAAATCAATAACCAATATCAGAAACAGTTTGGGATAAATTGAAAACCTAAACATAAAATGTGCTATATAGACAAACATCTGCCACAATAATCATATTTCTTGTATTTTTTAAAACAAGCTCCTTATAAACTGCACAAGCACCAAAAACGCTGTTGTTTTGACAAGAAGCAATAAATCACTGATATCGATTAGAGGGGAAATTAGGTTGAATGTGCTGTTGAAACTAACACAACTAAAAAAACACATGGAAATGGGAGATATCTTTTACCTCACTGGTTAGAGGACAACCTGCAGAAGATAGTCAGCTACATTTTGGAGTGATGCATTTAAATTTAGGAGTCACTAAACAAAGGAACACAACACTTATTTGTTATAACTCATCAATAGAACAGGGGACAAATGTTTAGGGTTCTACATTGTGACGTCATTAAAATACTCCTACTACAATGTTAAAACATTCTACATTGTGACATTTTTTCATTGATATCATGAAACAACTTCTTCATGTATGTATTTTCTGATGTTTGATCAGAGATATTTTATTAAAGTATCTCTTGGCACACTGATCACAGCTATAAGATTTCTCTCCTGTGTGTGCTCTCTGGTGTGATACCAGATGGCCAGATTGCCAAAAATCTTCCCACATTATTCACAGACAAAAGATTTCTCTCTTGTGTGTATTCTCTGGTGTTGAGTCAGAGTTCTTGATGCAGCAAAACTGTTCCCACATTGACTACAGCTATAAGGTCTCTCTCCTGTGTGTATTCTCTGGTGCACTGTCAGCGCTCCAGATTGGGCAAAACTCTTCCCACATTGATCACAGCTATAAGGTCTCTCTCCTGTGTGTGTTCTCTGGTGCACTCTCAGATCTCCAGATTGACCAAAACTCTTCCCACATTGACCACAGCTATAAGGTTTCTCTCCTGTGTGTGTTCTCTGGTGAACTCTCAGATCTCCAGTTTACCAAAACTCTTCTCACATTGACCACAGCTATAAGGTTTCTCTCCTGTGTGTATTCTCTGGTGCACTGTCAGCGCTCCAGATTGGGCAAAACTCTTCCCACATTCATCACAGCTATAAGATTTCTCTCCTGTGTGTGTTCTCTGGTGTGATATCAGGTTGCATTGTTGAGTAAACCTCTTCCCACATTGAGTACAGCTATAAGGTTTCTCTCCTGTGTGTGTTCTCTGGTGTGATATCAGGCCGGATGGATTATTAAAACTCTTCCGACATTGAGTACAGCTATAAGGTTTCTCTCCTGTGTGTATTCTCTGGTGTGTTATTAGGCTGCTGAGCTGAGTAAAACACTTCCCACATTGAGTACAGCTATAAGGTTTCTCTCCTGTGTAAAGTCAGAGAGCCAGATGTAGTAAAACTCTTCCCACATTGATCACAGCTATAAGATTTCTCCCCTGTGTGTGTTCGCTGATGAATTGTAATGCCTGATGAGGTGAATCTCTTCCCACAGTCAGAGCAGCAGTGAGTTCTCTTCCCTGTGGATCTCTGCAGGCGTTTCTTGGGGGGTTCTGATCTGGAGAGACTCTTCTCTGCCTTGTCAGCATCATGAGGTTGTTGAGGCTCCCCAGAGGATCCACGGTAGTCCCGTCTCTCTCCTGTGTGAACAACAAAGTCAGACAAATGATTAAAGGCCCACAACAGCGGTAATCCACTGTAAAAGGTGATGCCAACAGCGTAGCCATGATGTTGTACAACAATTGTTTTCTGTAATGAATGTACTGATTATTTGACAATTGTCTTAAAATGAGCAAGAATAGTCCTATTTTGTCTTGTTTTCACATTAGTAGTAACATCGATGATTGTAGGCTAGAAAAAAGCTATTAAAATTGTTGAAATCCTAAGAAGTGTGCCATACGACTTTTGGTCTCCAACATAGGCACCTTTCTGTGTTTGCTAAAATTGCGACACGAGGGCGATGCACATGCAATTTGGTGGTAGAAACTCGTCCCCCTAATGAGGAAACCGATAGTTTTGGATGAAGTATATCTGCATGGAGCAAAAATGGTGAGCAAAGATTTTGTTTTTTCACAATGTATTCTGAATGTGAATGGGGGAAAACTCAGGGGAGTAACCTCCATGTCCAGGTTGCTTAATTGTAATGCTCGTTTGAACGTCCTGCTTAATATAATGTTTGTGTCGTCATCGCAAATCAACCTCTTTGTACTTAAAAAAACACTTCAACCAGTAAAATGCTCTTTGGCTTTTCCATCAGCCTGACAATGAGGGTTTATACACTGTTTGCCAAATTGGCCCATAACTTCACCTAACAATTACATAGACCTATGTAATGAATGAAGAAGCACTTTGGTTGTTGTTGTATGTCGTGATGTTTGTCATGTGACTGTCATTCAGAAAATGATTTCCTGGACCAGCTGATGATAGTTGAACATGTGACTCTAAACAGCTACAGAATTAAATATTATGTGTAATTATTGAAGAACCGCATTAATGACAGTATCCATTTGGGTGTTGTCAATAAAGTTAAGGTGACTCTCAGAATCACTGGATTTTGCAAACTCTGAAATTATTTAGAATTTCTGTGCCCATGAAAACTGTTTTCCCAGCGTAATATAAGGAAACTAAATGTTACGTAGGTAGAGTGCATTTCAGAGACCCGAATACAAAAAACGGTCCTAACAGGACAATAATCTAAACCACAAGGCCAAATCTACACTGGAGGAGCTTACCAAGATGACACTGAATGTTCCTGAGTGGCCTAGTTACAGTTTGGACTTAAATCGTCTTGAAAGTCTATAGCAAGACTTGAAATGGCTTTCTAGCAATGATCAACAACCAACTTGACAGAACAGGAAGGATTTAAAAAAGAAAAATGAATTTCACATGAAGATCAGTCGCCTATTGGATGACATCATGACTTCCCATCAAGCCAACTCCTTGAATGCCTTACTATGACATCACTCACTCCTTCTAGTTTGCAGTTGTCTAAAAAAATGTTTTATTTTGCTCAAAACATGTATTTGTTTCCCTTCAGTGTGTTTATACTTTACAACAGGAAGAAAAAATGAATCAACTGCGACCTGGCCAAGATAAAGCAAAGCAGTGCGACTAAAACAACAAAGGGATAAACAAACATACAGTCAATAACACAATGGAAACATCTATATACAGTGTGTGCAAATGGAGTAAGGAGGTAAAGCAATAAATAGGCCAGAGTAGCAAAGTAATTACAATTTAACAAATTAACACTGGAGTGATAAATGAACAGATGATGTGCAAGTAGAAATACTGGTGTGCAAAAGAGCAAAAAAGGAAATAAAAACACAGGGATGAGGTAGGCAGTTGGATGGGCTATTTACAGATGGGCTGTGTACAGCTGCAGCGACCGGTAAGCTGCTCAGATAGCTGATGCTTAATGTTAGTGAGGGAGATCTGTCTCCAGCTTCAGTGATTTTTGCAATTCGTTCCAGTTATTGGCAGCAGAGAACTGGAAGGAAAGGCGGCCAAAGCAGGTGTTAGCTTTGGGGATGACCAGTGAGATATACTTCCTGGAGCACATGCTATGGGTGGGTGTTGCTATGGTGACCAGTGAGCTGAGTTAAGGTGGCCTAGCAAAGACTTATAGATGACCTGTAGCCAGTGGGTTTGGAGACGGATATGTAGCGAGGGCCAGCCGATGAGAGCATACAGGTCCTAGTGGAGGGTGGTATATGGGGCTTTGGTAACAAAACGGATGGCACTGTGATAGACTGCATCCAGTTTGCTGAGTAGAGTGTTGGAGGCTATTTTGAAAATGACATCGCCAAAGTCAAGGATCGGTAGGATAACTGATCAAAGCACGTGAACAAAACGGAGGTGTTTGAATATAAAGAGACTTTATCGAACAAAACGAACATTTATTGAGTAAATGGGAGTCTTGTGAGTGCAACGATATGAAGATCATAAAAGGTAAGCAATTCATTTTATTGCTATTTCTGACTTGTGTAACTCCTCTACTTGGCTGGTAACTGTTTGTAATGATTTGTCCGCTGGACGCTGTTCTCAGATAACCGCACGGTATGCTTTCGCTGTAAAGCTTTTTTGAAATCTGACACCGTGGTTGGATGAACAAGAAGTTCATCTTTAAACCGATGTGTAACACTTGTATGTTTTATGAATTTTTATAATGAGTATTTCTGTTTTTGAATTTGGCACTCTGCAATTTCACTGGATGTTGGCCATAATAGAACGAACTCTGAAGATAGATGGGGGGCAATTCACATATGGTGTCCAGGGCACAGCTGGGAGCTGACGGGTTAGTAACAGGCAGCAACTGTGAGAGACTTATTTCTGGAGAGATACATTTTTTAAATTAGAAGCTCGAACTGTTTGGGCATAGACCTGGAAAGTATGATAGAACTTAGAACTTAGTAGATTGCAACTCCTCCCCCTTCGGCAGTTCTATCTTGATGGAAAATGTTGTAATTGGGGATGGACATTTCTGAATGTTTGGTGGCCTTCCTAAGCCAGGATTCAGATACGGCAAGGACATTAAGGTTGGTGGAGTGTGCTAAAGCAGTGAGTAAAACAAACTTAGGGAGGAGGCTTCTGATGTTAACATGCATGAAACCAAGGCTTTTACAGTTACAGAAGTCAACAAATGAGAGCGCCTGGGGACACACGGGGCCTGGGTTAACCTCTACATCACCCGAGGAACAGAGTAGTAAGATGAGGGTAGGGCTAAAGGCTATCAGAACTGGTCGTCTAGTGCGTTGGGAACAGAGAATAAAAGGAGCAGGTTTCTGGGCGTGGTAGGATAGATTCAAGGCATAATGTAAAGACAGGGGTATGGTAGGGTGCAGATACAGTGGAGGTAAGCCTAGGCATTGAGTGACGATAAGAGAGGTTGCATCTCTGGAGGCACCAGTTATGCTAGGTGAGGTCACTGCATGTGTGGGAGGTAGGACAAAAGAGTTCTCTGAGGCATGTTGAGTGGGACTAGGGCCTCCGCAGTAAAACAAAACAATGATAACTACCCTAAACAACAGTATACAAGGCATATTGACATTAGAGAGCCATAAAGCGAGGCATAAAGCAAGGTGTTGATTGGGAGAGCTAGCTAAGACAACAACAGGTAAAATGGCGATGAATGGGCAGAGAGGGTCAGTTAACTACACACAGGGCCAGAGTTCGAGACAGATAAACTAAATGGAGTACCGTGATTAATGAACAGTCCAGGAGGCATCAGCTATGTAGCCAAGTTTGAGGGCACATCAGACGGAATTGCGTCGGCAGACCAGTTGTGATGGACCGGCGGGGCTCCGTGTCGACAAAGGGTACAGGCCAATTGGCAAAAGAGGTACTGTAGCTGGCGTAATTTTGTTTGCTAGCTGGGAGATACACCTGGCTTGAGGCTAACTGGTGCTAGCTTCAGGACAAGGGCGTTGGCCACTATAGCCAATCCGGTGCAAAGGTCTAGAGCTTACGGCAGGAATCCGGTGATGTAGTGGCTTCTAGTCGTCTTAGTGAAGAGTCTGGGAGGCATCAGCTGTGTAGCCGAGTGATCATAGGGTCCACCGAGCAGGCCGGGAGATGGGCCTGGCTCAAGGCTAGCTTCGGGGCTGGGCCACTCGGTGGCAGCTAGCCAGCTGCGATTATCTGGTGTAATGGTCCAGAGCTTACGGCAGGAATACAGTGATGTAGTGGAGAAAAACAGCCTGATATGCTCAGGGTTGATATCGCGCTGTGCAGACTGGCAGGTATTATCCAGGCTAAAAGCGGCCGGTGTTTGAGCTAAAAAGGTAAAGGCCGCTAGCAGTGGCTAACAATGACTAAATAGCTAGTAGCTAATTAGCTGGTTAGCTTCTGATGGAGGTTCTAGCTATAAGGGCCCAAAAAAAAGCAGATTGAGTGAGGCGGGTTGCCGGAAGGTATATTTAATTGAATTTAATGCTATGTTGACGAGCGGCTCCCTCCGGTCAGGTTGTGTTGAGGAGCGGCTCCCTCCGGTCAGGTTATGTTGAGGAGCGGCTCCCTCTAGTTATGACGTCGAGTAATTTGTGTGTCTTAATTATTTAATTAAACAGAATGCTTCACTTCACTAGGGTAGGGGACAGCATTCAGAATTTTGGATCAAAAGCGTGCCTAAATTAAAGTTTCCAAAACTGTTAAAATAATGTCCGTGAGTATAACAGAACTGATATGAAAGGCTGTTTTTCCATTGAAAGCCTATCCACCATACAAAGACTTAGGACCCAGGTCACGATCTCTATGGCTTCTTCTACATGTGGTCATTCTTTAGGCATTGTTTCAGGTTTTTACTCTGAAAAATGAGGGAGATACAGCACTTTCAATGAGTGGACAGCGGACATTTTCAGCCATGAGCCCAGCGCGAAGCTTTTGTGTGGTTGAAATATTATTGAATATTTATGACAAGAACAACATGAGGATTGATTTTAAACATCGTTTGACATGTTTCTACGAACTTTTATTGTACTTTTATAAAAATGTCGTCTGATGTTGAGAGCGCGTGTAGCCAATGTGAAATGGCTAGCTAGTTAGCGGTGGTGCGCGCAAGTGGCGTTTCACCATAATTTGCAAATAAATTCATAAAAAATCCTACAATGTGATTTTCTGGATTTTTTTTCTTCTCATTGTGTCTGTCATAGTTGAAGTCTACCTATGATGAAAATTACAGGCCTCATCTTTTTAAGTGGCCGAACTTGCACAATTGGTGGCTGACTAAATACTTTTTTGCCCCACTTTTGTACATCCTAGAAACCTGGTTAAACTATCATTATGACATCATGGATGAATTCTAGAATATACCATATATCCTAGAAACCTGGTTAAACTATCATTATGACATCATGGATGAATTCTAGAATATACTATATAGCCTAGAAAACTGGTTAAATTATCATTATGACCTCATGGATGGCCAGTCCTTGTATTCATAGTGTATTGAATTCAGGGGGTAGCCCTGAGCTGAACTCAAACCTGGGTTCAGCGACTGTCAAATCAACACCTTATAACTGTTACGCCAAGATGTCTGAACTTCTTGACGAGGTCGCTAGGTGTTGGGTTAAGGTTTCTTCAATATCGTGCTCTATGAATTTGAGAGTGGTTACACTTCTCCTTCCCCCATCCCTCGGCGGTTAACCAAGTCTCTGGGCAGCCATTTAGTTGCTGTTTAAAAAAGACACAAAACCCAGCCATCTGCAGTTCAAACAATAACAAATCTGTCATTCCACCATTATTTTGGTAATAAAAGATTATGGGGTTGGAGAAATGTAACTACAGAGAGACCTATGGATGCAAGGACTGACCATCCATGATATCAACATAATAGTTTTAACCATGTTGAGGCGGCAGGGTAGCCTAGTGGTTAGAGCGTTGGACTAGTAACCGGGCCCGAGCTGACATGGTACAAATCTGTCAATTAACCCACTGTTCCTAGTCCGTTATTGAAAATAAGAATTTGTTCTTAACTTCTATACAGTGTTGATTTACATTGTTTCTAAACATTATAGTAAAAAAAAGCTTATTTGGGGGTCTGATGGGGTACAACAGTTGAACTCAGCTCATGAGTAAATAATAATAATAAATAATTTAGCAATTGCAGATTTCCACCTTAACACCAAACATCAGTTCAACTGCAGAGTTTGTGCCTCTGTTGTTAAGACAGTACTTACTAGTGTTAATCAGGGAACGGTTTCTCAAAACCATCTTATGGCTAAATTCATCGTTAGAACCATTGGATGCCTTAAGATGCGTTTGGGAACCTGGGCCCAGATATCCAGGTGCCTCCACTTCTTCCTCCTCCTCCTTTTTCACGTGATTACTTTCATGTGAAAGTAATCTCCTCCCCCTCCTCTTTCACGCC
Source organism: Oncorhynchus kisutch (assembly GCF_002021735.2). Taxonomy (NCBI): domain Eukaryota; kingdom Metazoa; phylum Chordata; class Actinopteri; order Salmoniformes; family Salmonidae; genus Oncorhynchus; species Oncorhynchus kisutch. The sequence continues at coordinate 20,401 of NW_022264305.1, read as the reverse complement.
ATAAACTGCATCTTCCTCTCCTTTTACTGTGACATCATCCTCCTCTTTCACTCTGAACGCGTCCTCCTCTTCTTTCACAGTAACAGCCCCACTCCCTTCTTGTTTTACTGTGATATCTTCCTCGTCTTTAACTCTGAACGCGTCCTCCTCTTCTTTCACAGTAACGGCCCCACTCCCTACTTCTTGATTTACTGTGATATCCTTCTCTTCATTAGAAGGAGAGTAGCTTGGTGACCGCATGGTCGGGGATGTTAGCTAGCTAGGCTAATGCTAATTTAACCAGCCCGCTAGCTGAATAATAACAACACCGTAAATATGAAATAAAATCGGATAACTAACTAGACGATAGAAGTGGGTTTAAAACACAGTGGCTAATATACACTAAAGCCTCTAAAGTAATGTATTGTTTCGGCTATTTTGTCTAGCAAGCTACCGAGGTGTCTGACGAACTGTTGCTGATGATGAAAGAAGCGTTCCGTCCACTAGATTATACGTCACACCAGCAGATTAACTTTAAATTCCCAGACCGCCATCTGCTGACTGGAGTGGGTAACGCAGTTGAGTAAAATGTAGATTTTATCTTCAGACAACAAGATAAAGTGTACGAAGCATGAGTTTTTACTCACCAGTGTAACAATACAGTGTGGTTATTAAAGACTTAGTAAGCTAGTTGTCGTCACTTTATGGTTATAAGAACAAACAGTTATGTTTTTGCGTTATTACATATTTATTAACTTATTTTGTGAACTCTTCCCACACTACCCACAATGCAGTATTTCTTAAATATATTTATCCTTTATTTAACTAGGCAAATCAGTTAAGAACAAATTCTTATTTACATTGACGGCCTGCCCCTGCCAAACCCTAACCCAGAGACGATGCTGGGCCAATTGTGCGCTGCCCTAAGGGACTCCCAATCACGGCCTGTTATGATACAGCCAGGATTTGAACCAGGATCTGTAGTGACGCCTCCAGCGAGATGCAGTGCCTTAGACCGCTGCGCCGCTCGTGTGATAAAGGTGTGGGATTCTGGGTAATCCACAGCAGATTTATGGAGAACTTGAAAATTGAGTGGTCCTGGGTTAGAAATGTATAAAATTGACATTACATCATTAAATCCACGTTTTAAATCATACATTAGCAATTTATGTTTTAGTAATTACTGTTGTTTGTTTGGCGTCAAGTCAGCCTCTCTTTATATGTTATTTGCCAAATGTCTGTTTTCCATGTGGATTTCATGCTAAAGATCCCTCTTTCAAGTTGGTATCTAACTGGAAAATGCATCTTCTTTTGGAGTGCTATTTTTACCCTGTCGACTACTGATCATTCATCCACACTGTGTGTCTCATCAATGCAGGTCATTTATGACAAAAGTATAAAGTATATGTTTTACAAACTCATGAACACCAGCCAGTTTATCAGCCCGGTTTTGTTAGTTTAGATGTATTATACTTCTTCGCCACCTGAGGGGGACATTGAGTAATTTTCCATGTCAATTTGATATATTTTGATACTAAAATGGATGACGCGATATTCTGATGTAGTGAATATGAGACATGGAAATAATGTATTTATTTTTATTATAGTAAATTAGGAATTAGTAGGAATTGTTAAATCCACTATACGATCACAATGACTTTGATAGACATTTCAATCGTTTTGTTAGTATATTACAGGGCAGATTAATGTAGAATTGCTGTGGGAGTGGTATTTATATCCCGTCACTACTGATCATTCATCCATACTGTGTGTGTCCCATCATTGCAGCTTTGGAAATAAATGAACTATCCATTCATTGCTCCTTCCTGTGTTGACTCACTGACTTGAGGGACCAGGATGGTCACACTAGGTCGATATCTAACTCAAGCTTCACCTCCTTTTATTTTTTTATTTCACCTTTATTTAACCAGGTAGGCTAGTTGAGAACAAGTTCTCATTTGCAACTGCGACCTGGCCAAGATAAAGCATAGCAGTGTGAACAGACAACACAGAGTTACACATGGAGTAAACAATTAACAAGTCAATAATACAGTAGAAAAAAGGAGAGTCTATATACATTGTGTGCAAAAGGCATGAGGAGGTAGGCGAATAATTACAATTTTGCAGATTAACACTGGAGTGATAAATGATCAGATGGTCATGTACAGGTAGAGATATTGGTGTGCAAAAGAGCATAAAATAAAATAAATAAAAACAGTTTGGGGATGAGGTAGGTAAAAATGGGTGGGCTATTTACCGATAGACTATGTACAGCGGCAGCGATCGGTTAGCTGCTCAGATAGCAGATGTCTGAAGTTGGTGAGGGAGATAAAAGTCTCCAACTTCAGCGATTTTTGCAATTCGTTCCAGTCACAGGCAGCAGAACTGGAACGAAAGGCGGCCAAATGAGGTGTTGGCTTTAGGGATGATCAGTGAGATACACCTGCTGGAGCGTGTGTTACGGGTGGGTGTTGCCATCGTGACCAGTGAACTGAGATAAGGCGGAGCTTTACCTAGCATGGACTTGGGATTCTCTGCCTCTAACCCTATTACAGGGGCTGAGTCACTGGCTTACTGGGGCTCTCTCATGCCGTCCCTGGAAGGGGTGCGTCACCTGAGTGGGTTGATTCACTGATGTGGTCATCCTGTCTGGGTTGGCGCCCCCCCTTGGGTTGTGCCATGGCGGAGATCTTTGTGGGCTATACTCGGCCCTGTCTCAGGATGGTAAGTTGGTGGTTGAAGATATCCCTCTAGTGGTGTGGGGGCTGTGTTTTGGCAAAGTGGGTGGGTTATATCCTTCCTGTTTGGCCCTGTCCGGGGTTAGTCCTCGGATGGGTCCACAGTGTCTCCTGACCCCTCCTGTCTCAGCCTCCAGTATTTATGCTGCAGTAGTTTATGTGTCGGGGGGCTAGGGTCAGTTTGTTATATCTGGAGTACTTCTACTGTCCTATTCGGTGTCCTGTGTAAATCTAAGTGTGCGTTCTCTAATTCTCTCCTTCTCTCTTTCTTTCTCTCTCTCGGAGGACCTGAGCCCTAGGACCATGCCCCAGGATTACCTGACATGATGACTCCTTGCTGTCCCCAGTCCACCTGGCCGTGCTGCTGCTCCAGTTTCAACTGTTCTGCCTTCTTATTATTCAAACATGCTGGTCATTTATGAACATTTGAACATCTTGGCCATGTTCTGTTATAATCTCCACCCGGCACAGCCAGAAGAGGACTGGCCACCCCACATATGCTCTCTCTAATTCTCTCTTTTTTTCTCTCTCTCGGAGGACCTGAGCCCTAGGACCATGCCCCAGGACTACCTGACATGATTTCTCCTTGCTGTCCCCAGTCCATCTGACCGTGCTGCTGCTCCAGTTTCAACTGTTCTGCCTTATTATTATACGACCATGCTGGTCATTTATGAACATTTGAACATCTTGGCCATGTTCTGTTATAATCTCCATCCGGCACAGCCAGAAGAGGACTGGCCACCCCACATAGCCTGGTTCCTCTCTAGGTTTCTTCCTAGGTTTTGGCCTTTCTAGGGAGTTTTTCCTAGCCACCGTGCTTCTACACCTGCATTGCTTGCTGTTTGGGGTTTTAGGCTGGGTTTCTGTACAGCACTTTGAGATATCAGCTGATGTACGAAGGGCTATATAAATAAATTTGATTTGATTTGAGAACAAACTCACATCTTTCACAGCACAGGGCAAGGGAGTCCGGGGGATGACTGGAGGAGCAATGGAGGAAGCATTGAGGGATTATCGTGGCGTGAGTACAGTTGGTGAGACTGAGTGGACGATGGTAAAGAACAGTGGAGTGAAAAGGGCTAAAGCTGGTAATGAACTGCAGTTTAGGGTCAAAGTGGGAATCCTCAGCAAGGATGTTTTTGTGGGTGACCTGTTAACGGTCTCAAAGATGGTGAAGGATGAATTGGGTAAAGTGGAATCGGTTTGAGTGACCAGGAGTGATATGATGCCGATTGTGTGTCAACAGCGCAAAAGGAGAAAGCTTTGTGTGGTTTAGGGATAACATTTCAGGTAGGTGGATTAAAATGAATGATAGACGGAAGGTTTTACTGTGGTTTGGTGAAGTGGTTCTCCCATCTTATGTAAAACCTGGGTAAGTGAGTTATACAGAAGCCGCTGCAGTGTTACAATTGTAAAAAAGGTTGGACATGTGGCAAGTGCTTGTCGAAGAAATGAATAAGTCATAGTCAGTCAGGCAGACTCCGTAGCCTCGGTTTTTCGGATGACTTCCTTGCCTGGTTCACCAATTACTTTGCAGACACAGTTCAGTGTGTCAAATCGGAGGGCATGCTGTCCGGTCCTCTGGCAGTCTCTATGGGGGTGCCACAGGGTTCAATCCTCGGGCAAACTCTTTTCTCGGTATATATCAATGATGTTGCTCTTTCTGCGGGCGATTCCCTGAACAGCCTCTACGCAGATGACACCATTCTATATACTTCCGGCCAGTCCTTGGACACTGTGCTATCTAACCTCCAAACGAGCTTCAATGCCATACAACACTCCTTCCGTGGCCTCCAACTGCTCTTAAACGCTAGTAAAACCAAATGCATGCTTTTCAACCGTTCCCTGCCTGCACCCGCATCACCACCCTGGATGGTTCCGACCTTGAATATGTGGACATCTATAAGTACCTAGGTGTCTGGCTAGACTGTAAACTCTCCTTCCAGACTCATTTCAAACATCTCCAATCGAAAATCAAATCAAGAGCCGGCTTCCTATTCCGCAACAAAGTCTCCTTCACTCACGCCGCCAAACTTACCCTAGTAAAACTGACTATCCTACCGATCCTCGACTTCGGCGATGTCATCTACAAAATAGCTTCCAACACTCTACTCAGCAAACTGGATGCAGTTTATCACAGTGCCATCCGTTTTGTCACTAAAGCACCTTATACCACTCACCACTGCGACTTGTATGCTTTAGTCGGCTGGCCCTCGCTACATATTCGTCGCCAGACCCACTGGCTCCAGGTCATCTACAAGTCCATGCTAGGTAAAGCTCCGCCTTATCTCAGTTCACTGGTCACGATGGCAACACCCATCCGTAGCACGCGCTCCAGCAGGTGTATCTCACTGATCATCCCTAAAGCCAACACCTCATTTGGCCGCCTTTCGTTCCAGTTCTGCTGCCTGTGACTGGAACGAATTGCAAAAATCGCGGTATTTGGAGACTTTTATCTCCCTCACCAACTTCAAACATCTGCTATCTGAGCAGCTAACCGATCACTGCAGCTGTACATATTCTATCGGTAAATAGCCCACCCATTTTTACCTACCTCATCCCCATACTGTTTTTATTTATTTACTTTTCTGCTCTTTTGCACACCAATATCTCTACCTGTACATGACCATCTGATCATTGATCACTCCAGTGTTATTAATCTGCAAAATTGTAATTATTCGCCTACCTCATGCCTTTTGCACACAATGTATCTAGACTCCCCTTTTTTCTACTGTGTTATTGACTTGTTAGCTGTTTACTCCATGTGTAACTCTGTGTTGTCTGTTCACACTGCTATGCTTTCTTGGCCAGGTCGCAGTTGCAAATGAGAACTTGTTCTCAACTAGCCTACCTGGTTGAATAAAGGTGATTTTTTTTTTTTTAAGTCAGATGAAGCATGTTGTAATTGTGATGGGAATCACGTTCCCGAGTTCCCGAAGTGCCCTGTACGGATGAAGGAGATCGTAGTAGCTAGGATGATCAGGTCCATCCAGCAGGTGTCCTATGTGGAGGCAGTGAAAATAGCCAAAGGAGTAGAGAGGAGAAGGTAGTTCATGTCCCACAGTCTGCAGTGAAGCCATGCAGGAGAAGGATCCAACAGACAAATAGTGAAAGAGGTGGACTTTGTAGTCTTTATAGAGCAAGTGATAAAATGCATTAATAAATTATTAGTAACCTTCGTCCAAAACTAGCAGTTTCCAAAATTGCGTTTCCATTGCCCTCAATGCCGCAGTGATAAATTGCATTAATACTAAACTAATAAAACATCTAAGAAGCTTGACATCATTGTGAAGGCGGCAAATGGATTTCTGGATCTCCAGGACTTCACAGACAAAATGTTACAGGGAGTACTGAATGAAGAAGTTCCCCCCCTCCCAGGTTCCTGAACCTGTGTAGGGATCTGAATAGTACCATTTTTGTTTGAAATTCAGGGTAATGGAGTGAACTTGGTAAGTGTTTATTTTTTATTTAACGTAATTAGTATGATTTGTTAATCCCATTTTTTTTGTGTTTTGGTTATTTTTTACAACCCCGTACAGTAGGTGGCAGCAATACACCTGATGAGTGTAGTCTGTCAATACCTCAGAGAAGAGGACATGGTAGGAACCAAAGTGTTGGTCATAGTTTCCAGTTGACCCTAATTAGATGTTACATTACATGTTGTTTTCTTACTTCATGTAGCCTGCTAGCTAACCAACATTTTCATACTTCGCTTACTCCTCTCTGATAAGATACCGCTGCACAAACATGCTTATCTAGGCCTACACCAGCACTGGTACAGCAGTATTAGCTAGCTACGTTTGCTCGGACTCTTAATACATTTAGCAAGCTAGCTAGCCCGCTAACTAGCGATTAGCAGCTAGCATTATTTGAGCAACACCTTGCTAAGAAAAGACAATATTTCACCTTTAATGTAATGGCATGAAAAGAATTGCTAGAATATTATATACAATGACTTATCAACAGTTCTAACAATTTGACCCCAACAGGAAATCTACACTGGCAGTTATAGAAAGACCCATTTACTATATAACCATTGATTCCACTGATTCTTGAAGAATATAACTTATAAATGCCTTAAATGTTTAAACCATATTACCCCACCAGAAACCAAAACATAAGCTCGTATAACGCCACTGTTTGTAAACTAATACTATATGGCTGAGGAGTAGGGTCGATCCAAGCGTTCTGACCTCGCAATGACAGTAAAGCACCCCAGCTAACTGGCTAACGTTGGATAGCTTGCTAGACAAATCAGAGAACACCTCACTCTTACCATTTTACTTGCCCTAGCAGAGCTGAATAGGCTGTTTTCATGTTATCCAGAGCGTTGGTGACTAACTGTGCTGCTGGCAACAAATTAATTTAAGCTTTTTTGCAGATGTTTACTGACACTGGCCATATTCAATGGGTGTTGAGCGTTATTAAATTCATCAGTTATTCTGCTCTCTAATCAATTCAATAAACATTGGGTAGTTAGTTAGAATATAGTTACTATACTGGCAAGTTTGATGTATAAGTAGCCAACTAACGTTAGGTAGCTAGTTAACATACCGATACATACTGCTGTAAAGATATGCTATGCGTTTTGTAAGGATAGTGTAGCTAACATAACGTGTAACGTAACTTATTTGAAAAGTCATTACTTTATTACATTGCTCAACATTTGTCATAATTATTTAACCTCTAGTGACACCCCATCCCGTGAACGGGACCGCTGTCATCATCTGACACTAATTAGCATAACGCAACGGACATAAATCTTCCTAGAAAATAGTCCTATTCATGAAAATCACAAGTGAAATATTGGAACACAGCTTAGCCTTTTGTTAAATCACCCTGTCATCTCAGATTTTCAAAATATGCTTTACAGCCAAAGCTAGACAAGCATTTGTGTAAGTTTATCGATAGCCTAGCATAGCATTATGCCTAGTTAGCAGCAGGCAATCTGGTCACAAAAATCAGAAAAGCAATCAAATTAAATCGCTTACCTTTGATGAACTTCAGATGTTTTCACTCACGAGACTCCCATGTAGATAGCCAAAGTAAACATTTTCCCAAAATATTATTTTTGTAGGCGAAATAGCTCCGTTTGTTTGGCTGAAAAACGTTTGGCTGAGAAATCGACCGGAAATTGCAGTCATGACAACGTTGAAAAATATTCAAAATTAGCTTCATAATATCGACAGAAACATGGCAAACGTTGTTTATAATCAATCCTCAATGTGTTTTTCAAATATCTATTCGATAATATATCAACCGGGACAATTGGTTTCTCAGTAGAAGCGATTGGAATAATGGCTACCTCTGTATTTTATGCGAGAATTTCTCAGGGAGCATCAGGTGACCACTTGCGCAATGAAAGTGAAAGCCTACGGGTATTTTTCAACATAAATGCGTAAAACTATGTCACAATGCTGTAGACACCTTGGGGAATACGTATTCATAGCTCAATAGAGACGCATCAGAACGCAGGGCTTTTAAAAGATAAGTCACTTCCGTATTGGATTTTTCTCAGGCTTTCGCCTGTAACATCAGTTCTGTTATACTCAGACAATATTTTTTACAGTTTTGGAAACTTTAGAGTGTGTTCTATCCTAAGCTGTAAATTATATGCATATTCTAGCATCTTGTCCTGACAAAATATCCCGTTTAATTTGGGAATGTTATTTTTCCAAAAATGAAAATACTGCCCCCTAGTACCAACAGGTTTTTAAAGCAGTTCATTTGTATCCGCTCTCGTTGGACTTTGGCTGAATATTTTCCTCCATTTTCTAAAAATCTGATATCGATGTGAAGTCACACCCATTTCCTGAAGAATTGCATTATGGGCTGTAAAGTACTGCGTGTATATTTCATATTTTGGTGAATTTAGTACGACATCCGGGAACTTTTGGCATACTAACTACATCATACTATAATAAGCAAACTATATACTCAATTAACATCACAAATAGTGCAGTTAGTATGAGTATTCTAACACAGCTCAGGTCCCTGGGCAGCCATTTTGTTTGTTGAAAAACGAGTTTGCCCCTTTAAAAAAGCCACACAACATTCAATCAACCTATCTGCAGTTCAACCAATAAAAAAGCTGTAACTACACCACTATTTTGGTAATAAGATGACGGATGGGGCTGGAGAAATGTAACTACTCAAATTCATAGACAGACCTATGGATGCAAGGACTGACCATCCATGATATCAACATTATAGTTTTAACCATGTTGAGGCTATACAGTTTTGCTTTACATTTTTTCTAAACATGATATCAACATTATAGTTTTAACCATGTTGAGGCTATACAGTTTTGCTTTACATTTTTTCTAAACATTATAGTAAAACAAGCTTATTTGGGTTCTGATGTGGTACAACAGTTGAACTAAGCTCATGAGGCATGTGTTATATTCTTCAAGAATCAATGCCTATAAATAAATAATTTAAAAGTCAAAATATGGATGTAGCAATTGCAAATTTCCCCATTAACACCACACATCAGTTCAACAACAGCAGAGTTTGTGCTTCTGTTTTTAAGACAGTACTTACTCGTGTTAAGCAGGGCCCCTTCATCGTTAGAACCATCGGACGCCTTAAGATGCGCTTGGGAAACCGGGCCCAGATATCCAGTTTCCTCCTCTTCTTCATTTTCCGATATGACAGTCACCTCCCCCTCCTCTTCTTTCACTGAAACGTCGCCGTCCTCCTCTTTGACTCTGAACGAGTCTTCCTCTTCTTTAACTGAGACCTCTTTCTCTTCTTCTTTCACGGTAACAGCCTCAACCTCTACTTGTTTTTGTATTGTAACAGCCTCCTCTTCCACGAGAGCGTCTTTCTCCATCCAGCAGGCAGACCACCTCTTCTTCATCATCAGGAACGGGGTTAAGTTTGAGACTGGAGCTATGAGGCATGTACTGAATTCGCTAAGCGGTATAATTCAAAGCAGTGTCCCTTTATCAGCAGCACGTGATCAATGACGTCTGAAGAATCATTTCGTCGAACACCTGATTGGTTTGGTATTGGGCTCGTTCGACTTTGCAGTCAGCTAGTCACCGTTTACCCACAATGCAGTATGGACTTAATGCTCTCGATCAAGGCCCGTGGTTTCGTAGAAGACATGAAGGCTACGCTGTTACGGTATGGGACGTCATCTTTCAAAATGTGGCTGTTCTAAATTCTTTCTGTGTCGCTCAAAGCCTTGAGTAATGAACCTATTTTTTAAAAACAATTATCTGGAAAGAGCCAATGCTACAGGAAGCTTTGTTTCCCCATCACTACTTTTCAGCATGTTTTCTGTGAATTCGACTACGGGAGTTTTGTAACTTTTTACACCTTGGCTTACTGTTAGATGGGTTATAATTGGTCTCCGGTAGTTGGTCTCTGCTGACCATAACCGTGCTGGTTGGTTATGCTGCTTAGGATATATAGCAAACGTTAGCTGGCTGGCTAAGATAACTGCATATAGCTAACATTCTTTGATTGGTTAGATGGCATTGTGTATTTCCAAAACGTTGGTTTACTTTAATCACTAAAGTCATGAGTGCAAACGATTGGTTTAATTTAAAGTTCTACATTTTAAGTTATTTCTGTTGTAGTTAACATCATAGGTAAGGACTGGTTGATTTCCAGTTTTTAAGTATGGTATTTAAGATGATTGATGAGAAAAGTATCGTCCAACCATCTGGTAACCTGTTTCATGCCCATTATAGGTGAGGGTGAATTTCAGATGTTCACTGCTTGTATTGATGAAGTTGTGTAATTGATGAAGTTCCTCTGCTGTGCCCTGGAATAGAAAGAACACATTCTTCTCTAACAACATAATTAGATGCTATTTTTTTTAAACTACAATGACCATAATGACCTGAGCGCCTACTTGTCATGACTGTGTTTCTTTTACGCCTGCTACGTAAAAGAGACTGAAGAATGTGTAACAGTATAGCTTCCGTCCCTCTCCTCGCCTCGAACCAGGGACTCTGCACACATAAACAACTGCCTCCCACGAAACATCGTTACCATCGCTATTAGCGCACACCCCGCCCAGTTACAAATGCACAATGGTCAATGCTATCTGGGATTCTTGGGACATCCCTACCCTAAACCCTAACCTTAATCTCTAACTTAACCATTTTAGATGTAAACTTCAATGGACTAGGGACGTCCCAAGGATGTATCGCTACCTGAAATTACACAATCTAAGTGATTAATAGTTGGTATTCAGCAGTCATAAAGCCTTATTTCCTTTAATGAACTACTAAAATAGTGATTTTGTCAGACAGCAGCTCTACACTTTATTGACTGACTGATCCATTCATCCTTCCATCCCTCCTCAGCCTTCCTCTCCTCTGAAGACCCAGTGAGGGTGGAGCTCAGTCAGAGAGCTGTTGAGGGACTGGTTAGGAAGAACACTTCTACAGCCAGAGAGGTGAGAGGTCACACATGGTTTAGATGGTAAATATTTATGTCCCCTTAGTGGTTCATCACATCAGCAAAAGGGAATATGTTCCATCATCCATGTTTATTTACATTAGTGCAAATTGACCACTGATATTTATGTAATTTCCCACCCCTTTTGGCTGTATGAAAGTTAATTTCAAATCAAAATCAAATCAAATGTATTTATATAGCCCTTCATACATCAGCTGATATCTCAAAGTGCTGTACAGAAACCCAGCCTAAAACCCCAAACAGCAAGCAATGCAGGTGTAGAAGCACGGTGGCTAGGAAAAACTCCCTAGAAAGGCCAAAACCTAGGAAGAAACCTAGAGAGGAACCAGGCTATGTGGGGTGGCCAGTCCTCTTCTGGCTGTGCCGGGTGGAGATTATAACAGAACATGGCCAAGATGTTCAAATGTTCATAAATGACCAGCATGGTCCAATAATAATAAGGCGGAACAGTTGAAACTGGAGCAGCAGCACGGCCAGGTGGACTGGGGACAGCAAGGAGTCATCATGTCAGGTAGTCCTGAGGCATGGTCCTAGGGCTCAGGTCCTCCGAGAGAGAGAATTAGAGAGAGCACACTTAAATTCACACAGGACGCCGAATAGGACAGAAGTACTCCAGATACAACAAACTGACCCTAGCCCCCCAACACAAACTACTGCAGCATAAATACTGGAGGCTGAGACAGGAGGTCTCAGGCACACACATTTGTTCTTTGCTATTATGGTCATTTGTGTAGAATGTACTTTTCCCCACTCATTCACCCCACCTCTTTACGTTGCTTATTTATATTCAGTGACCTGACTGCATCCAGACTGTCAAAGGCCCATCCTGGTAGATCTGAACCTAATGCAGTTTGGAGTGATCAGATGACAGAAGTCACATTTAGGTGCCAGGTGTAACTGAGGCCATAGATGCTCCATATCCATTACTTTTAATGTTTTATATAATATGACTAAATGTATTTATTTCTGTGTTGCAGGGGCAGTCAAGAATTGGAACGGCAAGGCCACAGAACATGTCATAAGCAGAGCTGTGGGAGACCACCTCAAGCCCCTGGTAGAGCCGGGGGTGGTGTTTACCACTCCACCACACCTTCAGCAGGCTGGAAAATTAACCCTGATATTTTAAAAGCAGGGCAACAACGTCAATATAATTGTAATCAAAAATTGTCAGTTGGTTGCATAAATAATTATGATTACTAAATGTTACATGAAATGTAAATATGAAATATTCGGTTACATAGTCTTATTTTCAACGTCTTTTCAATGACATTTTGCTAGGTGTGATATCCCCAATGTCAAAACACAGTTTTAACGTCTCCAAATCAATAACCAATATCAGAAACAGTTTGGGATAAATTGAAAACCTAAACATAAAATGTGCTATATAGACAAACATCTGCCACAATAATCACATTACTTGTATTTTTTTAAACAAGCTCCTTATAAACTGCACAAGCACCAAAAACGCTGTTGTTTTGACAAGAAGCAATAAATCACTGATATCGATTAGAGGGGAAATTAGGTTGAATGTGCTGTTGAAACTAACACAACTAAAAAAACACATGGAAATGGGAGATATCTTTTACATCCCTGGTTAGAGGACAACTTGCAGAAAACAGCTTGATACATTTTGAAGTGTTGCATTTAGGTTCAAGTGGATCACGAACGTGGTAAGAGGAAAAAAAAAAATTGTTAATCACTTTTTGTTAAATAATACTCTTCCATTTCAGAGCCTGGATTTTCCCCCTGAGGCTAATATCCATATCATGTTGAAATCAATAGAACAGGGGACAAATGTTTAGGGTTCTACATTGTGACGTCATTAAAATACTCCTACTACAATGTTAAAACATTCTACATTGTGACATTTTTTCATTGATATCATGAAATAACTCATTCATGTATGTATTTTCTGATGTTTGATCAGAGATATTTTATTAAAGTATCTCTTGGCACACTGATCACAGCTATAAGATTTCTCTCCTGTGTGTGCTCTCTGGTGTGATACCAGATGGCCAGATTGACCAAAAATCTTCCCACATTATTCACAGACAAAAGATTTCTCTCTTGTGTGTATTCTCTGGTGTTGAGTCAGAGTTCTTGATGCAGCAAAACTGTTCCCACATTGACTACAGCTATAAGGTCTCTCTCCTGTGTGTATTCTCTGGTGCACTGTCAGCGCTCCAGATTGGGCAAAACTCTTCCCACATTGATCACAGCTATAAGGTCTCTCTCCTGTGTGTGTTCTCTGGTGCACTCTCAGATCTCCAGATTGACCAAAACTCTTCCCACATTGACCACAGCTATAAGGTTTCTCTCCTGTGTGTGTTCTCTGGTGAACTCTCAGATCTCCAGATTGACCAAAACTCTTCTCACATTGACCACAGCTATAAGGTTTCTCTCCTGTGTGTATTCTCTGGTGCACTGTCAGCGCTCCAGATTGGGCAAAACTCTTCCCACATTCATCACAGCTATAAGATTTCTCTCCTGTGTGTGTTCTCTGGTGTGATATCAGGTTGCATTGTTGAGTAAACCTCTTCCCACATTGAGTACAGCTATAAGGTTTCTCTCCTGTGTGTGTTCTCTGGTGTGATATCAGGCCGGATGGATTATTAAAACTCTTCCGACATTGAGTACAGCTATAAGGTTTCTCTCCTGTGTGTATTCTCTGGTGTGTTATTAGGCTGCTGAGCTGAGTAAAACACTTTCCACATTGAGTACAGCTATAAGGTTTCTCTCCTGTGTGTGTTCTCTGGTGTAAAGTCAGAGAGCCAGATGTAGTAAAACTCTTCCCACATTGATTACAGCTATAAGATTTCTCCCCTGTGTGTGTTCGCTGATGAATTGTAATGCCTGATGAGGTGAATCTCTTCCCACAGTCAGAGCAGCAGTGAGTTCTCTTCCCTGTGGATCTCTGCAGGTGTTTTTTGGGGGGTTCTGATCTGGAGAGACTCTTCTCTGCCTTGTCAGCATCATGAGGTTGTTGAGGCTCCCCAGAGGATCCACGGTAGTCCCGTCTCTCTCCTGTGTGAACAACAAAGTCAGACAAATGATTAAAGGCCCACAACAGCGGTAATCCACTGTAAAAGGTGATGCCAACAGCGTAGCCATGATGTTGTACAACAATTGTTTTCTGTAATGAATGTACTGATTATTTGACAATTGTCTTAAAATGAGCAAGAATAGTCCTATTTTGTCTTGTTTTCACATTAGTAGTAACATTGATGATTGTAGGCTAGAAAAAAGTTATTAAAATTGTTGAAATCCTAAGAAGTGTGCCAGACGACTTTTGGTCTCCAACATAGGCACCTTTCTGTGTTTGCTAAAATTGCGACACGAGGGCGATGCACATGCAATTTGGTGGTAGAAACTCGTCCCCCTAATGAGGAAACCGATTGGATGAAGTATATCTGCCTGGAGCAAAAATGGTGAGCAAAGATTTTGTTTTTTCACAATGTATTCTGAATGTGAATGGGGGAAAACTCAGGGGAGTAACCTCCATGGCCAGGTTGCTTAATTGTAATGCTCGTTTGAACGTCCTGCTTAATATAATGTTTGTGTCGTCATCGCAAATCAACCTCTTTGTACTTAAAAAAACACTTCAACCAGTAAAATGCTCTTTGGCTTTTCCATCAGCCTGACAATGAGGGTTTATACACTGTTTGCCAAATTGGCCCATAACTTCACCTAACAATTACATAGACCTATGTAATGAATGAAGAAGCACTTTGGTTGTTGTTGTATGTCGTGATGTTTGTCATGTGACTGTCATTCAGAAAATGATTTCCTGGACCAGCTGATGATAGTTGAACATGTGACTCTAAACAGCTACAGAATTAAATATTATGTGTAATTATTGAAGAACCGCATTAATGACAGTATCCATTTGGGTGTTGTCAATAAAGTTAAGGTGACTCTCAGAATCATTGGATTTTGCAAACTCTGAAATTATTTAGAATTTCTGTGCCCATGAAAACTGTTTTCCCAGCGTAATATAAGGAAACTAAATGTTACGTAGGTAGAGTGCATTTCAGAGACCCGAATACAAAAAACGGTCCTAACAGGACAATAATCTAAACCACAAGGCCAAATCTACACTGGAGGAGCTTACCAAGATGACACTGAATGTTCCTGAGTGGCCTAGTTACAGTTTGGACCTAAATCGTCTTGAAAGTCTATAGCAAGACTTGAAATGGCTTTCTAGCAATGACCAACAACCAACTTGACAGAACAGGAAGGATTTAAAAAAGAAAAATGAATTTCACATGAAGATCAGTCGCCTATTGGATGACATCATGACTTCCCATCAAGCCAACTCCTTGAATGCCTTACTATGACATCACTCACTCCTTCTAGTTTGCAGTTGTCAAAAAAAAAAAAACTATTTTGCTCAAAACATGTATTTGTTTCCCTTCAGTGTGTTTCTACTTTACAACAGGAAGAAAAAAAATGAATCACCAGATGACATCATGAACAATTCATACATTTTTTATTTTTCAACTTTATTTAACCAGGTAGGCCAGTTGAGAACAAGTTCTCATTTACAACTGCGACCTGGCCAAGATAAAGCAAAGCAGTGTGACAAAAAAACAACAGAGTTACACGTGGAATAAACAAACATACTGTCAATAACACAAAAGAAACATCTATATACGATGTGTGCAAATTGAGTAAGGAGGTAAGGCAATAAATAGGCCAGAGTAACAAAGTAATTACAATTTAACAAATTAACACTGGAGTGATAGATGAGCAGATGATGTGCAAGTAGAAATGCTGGTGTACAAAAGAGCAAAAAAGGAAATAAAAACACGGGGATGAGGTAGGCAGTTGGATGGGCTATTTACAGATGGGCTGTGTACAGCTGCAGCGCCCGGTAAGCTGCTCAGATAGCTGATGCTTAATGTTAGTGAGGGAGATATGTCTCCAGCTTCAGTGATTTTTGCAATTCGTTCCAGTTATTGGCAGCAGAGAACTGGAAGGAAAGGCGGCCAAAGCAGTTGTTAGCTTTGGGGATGACCAGTGAGATATACTTCCTGGAGCACGTGCTATGGGTGGGTGTTGCTATGGTGACCAGTGAGCTGAGTTAAGGTGGCCTAGCAAAGACTTATAGATGACCTGTAGCCAGTGGGTTTGGAGACGGATATGTAGCGAGGGCCAGCCGATGAGAGCATACAGGTCCTAGTGGAGGGTGGTATATGGGGCTTTGGTAACAAAACGGATGGCACTGTGATAGACTGCATCCAGTTTGCTGAGTAGAGTGTTGGAGGCTATTTTGAAAATGACATCGCCAAAGTCAAGGATCGGTAGGATAACTGATCAAAACACGTGAACAAAACGGAGGTTTTTGAATATAAAGAGACTTTATCGAACAAAACTAACATTTATTGAGTAAATGGGAGTATTGTGAGTGCAACGATATGAAGATCGTAAAAGGTAAGCGATTCATTTTATTGCTATTTCTGACTTGTGTAACTCCTCTACTTGGCTGGTAACTGTTTGTAATGATTTGTCTGCTGGACGCTGTTCTCAGATAATCACAAGGTATGCTTTCGCTGTAAAGCTTTTTTGAAATCTGACACCGTGGTTGGATGAACAAGAAGTTCATCTTTAAACCGATGTGTAACACTTGTATGTTTTATGAATTTTTATAATGAGTATTTCTGTTATTGAATTTGGCACTCTGCAATTTCACTGGATGTTGGCCATAATAGAACGAACTCTGAAGATAGATGGGGGGCAATTCACATATGGTGTCCAGGGCAAAGCTGGGAGCTGACGGGGGTTAGTAACAGGCAGCAACAGTGAGAGACTTATTTCTGGAGAGATACATTTTTTAAATTAGAAGCTCGAACTGTTTGGGCATAGACCTGGAAAGTATGATAGAACTTAGTAGATTGCAACTCCTCCCCCTTCGGCAGTTCTATCTTGATGGAAAATGTTGTAATTGGGGATGGACATTTCTGAATGTTTGGTGGCCTTCCTAAGCCAGGATTCAGATACGGCAAGGACATTAAGGTTGGTGGAGTGTGCTAAAGCAGTGAGTAAAACAAACTTAGGGAGGAGGCTTCTGATGTTAAGATGCATGAAACCAAGGTTTTTACAGTTACAGAAGTCAACAAATGAGAGCGCCTGGGGACACACGGGGCCTGGGTTAACCTCTACATCACCCGAGGAACAGAGTAGTAAGATGAGGGTAGGGCTAAAGGCTATCAGAACTGGTCGTCTAGTGCGTTGGGAACAGAGAATAAAAGGAGCAGGTTTCTGGGCGTGGTAGGATAGATTCAAGGCATAATGTAAAGACAGGGGTATGGTAGGGTGCAGATACAGTGGAGGTAAGCCTAGGCATTGAGTGACGATAAGAGAGGTTGCATCTCTGGAGGCACCAGTTATGCTAGGTGAGGTCACTGCATGTGTGGGAGGTAGGACAAAAGAGTTCTCTGAGGCATGTTGAGTGGGACTAGGGCCTCCGCAGTAAAACAAAACAATGATAACTACCCTAAACAACAGTATACAAGGCATATTGACATTAGAGAGCCATAAATCGAGGCATAAAGCAAGGTGTTGATTGGGAGAGCTAGCTAAGACAACAACAGGTAAAATGGCGATGAATGGGCAGAGAGGGTCAGTTAACTACACACAGGGCCAGAGTTCGAGACAGATAAACTAAATGGAGTACCGTGATTAATGAACAGTCCAGGAGGCATCAGCTATGTAGCCAAGGTTGAGGGCACATCAGACGGAATTGCGTCGGCAGACCAGTTGTGATGGACCGGCGGGGCTCCGTGTCGACAAAGGGTACAGGCCAATTGGCAAAAGAGGTACTGTAGCTGGCGTAATTTTGTTTGCTAGCTGGGAGATGCACCTGGCTTGAGGCTAACTGGTGCTAGCTTCAGGACAAGGGCGTTGGCCACTATAGCCAATCCGGTGCAAAGGTCTAGAGCTTACGGCAGGAATCCGGTGATGTAGTGGCTTCTAGTCGTCTTAGTGAAGAGTCTGGGAGGCATCAGCTGTGTAGCCGAGTGATCCTAGGGTCCACCGAGCAGGCCGGGAGATGGGCCTGGCTCAAGGCTAGCTTCGGGGCTGGGCCACTCGGTGGCAGCTAGCCAGCTGCGATTATCTGGTGTAATGGTCCAGAGCTTACGGCAGGAATACAGTGATGTAGTGGAGAAAAACAGTCTGATATGCTCAGGGTTGATATCGCGCTGTGCAGACTGGCAGGTATTATCCAGGCTAAAAGCGGCCGGTGTTTGAGCTAAAAAGGTAAAGGCCGCTAGCAGTGGCTAACAATGACTAAATAGCTAGTAGCTAATTAGCTGGTTAGCTTCTGATGGAGGTTCTAGCTATAAGGGCCCAAAAAAAGCAGATCCGTATCACATTGAGTGAGGCGGGTTGCCGGAAGGTATATTTAATTGAATTTAATGCTATGTTGACGAGCGGCTCCCTCCGGTCAGGTTGTGTTGACGAGCGGCTCCCTCCGGTCAGGTTATGTTGAGGAGCGGCTCCCTCTAGTTATGACGTCGAGTAATTTGTGTGTCTTAATTATTTAATTAAACAGAATGCTTCACTTCACTAGGGTAGGGGACAGCATTCAGAATTTTGGATCAAAAGCGTGCCAAAAATAAAGTTTCCAAAACTGTTAAAATAATGTCTGTGAGTATAACAGAACTGATATGAAAGGCTGTTTTTCCATTGAAAGCCTATCCACCATACAAAGACTTAGGACCCAGGTCACGATCTCTATGGCTTCTTCTACATGTGGTCATTCTTTAGGCATTGTTTCAGGTTTTTACTCTGAAAAATGAGGGAGATACAGCACTTTCAATGAGTGGACAGCGGACATTTTCAGCCATGAGCCCAGCGCGAAGCTTTTGTGTGGTTGAAATATTATTGAATATTTATGACAAGAACAACATGAGGATTGATTTTAAACATCGTTTGACATGTTTCTACGAACTTTTATTGTACTTTTATAAAAATTTTGTCTGATGTTGAGAGCGCGTGTAGCCAATGTGAAATGGCTAGCTAGTTAGCGGTGGTGCGCGCTAGTGGCGTTTCAAATTGCAAATAAATTCATAAAAAATCCTACAATGTGATTTTCTGGATTTTTTTTCTTCTCATTTTGTCTGTCATAGTTGAAGTCTACCTATGATGAAAATTACAGGCCTCATCTTTTTAAGTGGCCGAACTTGCACAATTGGTGGCTGACTAAATACTTTTTTGCCCCACCTTTGTACATCCTAGAAACCTGGTTAAACTATCATTATGACATCATGGATGAATTCTAGAATATACCATATATCCTAGAACCCTGGTTAAACTATCATTATGACATCATGGATGAATTCTAGAATATACTATATAGCCTAGAAAACTGGTTAAATTATCATTATGACCTCATGGATGGCCAGTCCTTGTATTCATAGTGTATTGAATTCAGGGGGTAGCCCTGAGCTGAACTCAAACCTGGGTCCAGCGACTGTCAAATCAACACCTTATAACTGTTACGCCAAGATGTCTGAACTTCTTGACGAGGTCGCTAGGTGTTGGGTTAAGGTTTCTTCAATATCGTTCTCTATGAATTTGAGAGTGGTTACACTTCTCCTTCCCCCATCCCTCAGCGGTTAACCAAGTCTCTGGGCAGCCATTTAGTTGCTGTTTAAAAAAGACACAAAACCCAGCCATCTGCAGTTCAAACAATAACAAATCTGTCATTCCACCACTATTTTGGTAATAAAAGATTATGGGGTTGGAGAAATGTAACTACAGACAGACCTATGGATGCAAGGACTGACCATCCATGATATCAACATTATAGTTTTAACCATGTTGAGGCGGCAGGGTAGCCTAGTGGTTAGAGCATTGGACTAGTAACCGGGCCCGAGCTGACATGGTACAAATCTGTCAATTAACCCACTGTTCCTAGTCCGTTATTGAAAATAAGAATTTGTTCTTAACTGCTATACAGTGTTGATTTACATTGTTTCTAAACATTATGGGAAAAAAAAGCTTATTTGGGGTTCTGATGGGGTACAACAGTTGAACTCAGCTCGTGAGTAAATAATAATAATAAATAATTTAGCAATTGCAGATTTCCACCTTAACACCAAACATCAGTTCAACTGCAGAGTTTGTGCCTCTGTTATTAAGACAGTACTTACTAGTGTTAATCAGGGAACGGTTTCTCAAAACCATCTTATGGCTAAATTCATCGTTAGAACCATTGGATGCCTTAAGATGCGTTTGGG
>NW_022264304.1:0-31213 GCF_002021735.2 Oncorhynchus kisutch | reverse complement strand
ATTTACTCCACCTCAGCAATATAATTACCCTTGATGTTCATCAGTACACAATCTAACCAGCGAAGGTACCTTACGGGTGCAACATCAGTACACAATCTAACCCCGAAGGTACCTACGGGTGAAACATCTAACCCCGAAGGTACTTATGGGTGAAACATCAGTACACAATCTAACCCCGAAGGCACCTTACGGGTGAAACATCAGTACACAATCTAAACCCCGAAGGCACCTTACGGGTGCAACATCATACACAATCTAACCCAGAAGGCACCTACGGTGCCGTGAAACATCAGTACACAATCTAACCCAGAAGGCACCTTACGGGTGAAACATCAGTACACAATCTAACCCAGAAGGTACCTTACGGGTGAACATCAGTACACAATCTAACCCAGAAGGCACCTTACGGTGAAACATCAGTACACAATCTAACCCAGAAGGCACCATACGGGTGAAACATCAGTACACAATCTAACCCCGAAGGCACCATACGGGTGAAACATCAGTACACAATCTAACCCCGAAGGCACCATACGGGTGAAACATCAGTACACAATCTAACCCAGAAGGCACCTTACGGGTGAAACATCAGTACACAATCTAACCCCGAAGGCACCTTACGGGTGAAACATCAGTACACAATCTAACCCCGAAGGCACCTTACGGGTGAAACATCAGTAAAGATGAAAAATGTCATGAAACATTTAAACATCTTGACAGCATGAGATTCATCTTCTTACAGAGTTAGAACGATCAAACTCGTTGAAAGACATTAAATAGATTTTATTTGAATAGTTTTAACAAATCAAACTAGTGAGTTTTGAAAGAGCAACGGACACAACGAGAGCCAACCACACCAAGATATTCACAACAGTCATTGTGAGGCAAAGTCTGTTGACAACAAATACAACAGGACTCTAACAACTTTAACATAATACTGTCTATTACAGGGGTGTCAACCTCATTCCACAAAGGGCCGAGTGTCTGAGGGTTTTTCATTTCAATTAAGACCTATACAACCAGTCCTTACTTAGTTCCTGACTGATTAGTGACCTTCATCAAGGATGGAGAAAAAACCCGCAGATACTCGGCTTTCCGTGGAATGAGGATGACACGTGCTCTATTACATTAACAAATGATCTGGGACTTATTTTCTCCGTCTGTCTTGTGCTCATATTCTTCCATTCTTCCACTCCCTGAAACTGTAGTTGCTCGTGATAATGCGGGAAACTGTAGCGCTTGGGATAATGTATTAAATTGTAGTGGTTCGTGCAATGTATGAAGCGGTAGTGGCCCGCGATATGTATGAAACTGTGGTGGCTCCAGATAATGTATTAAACTGTAGTAGCTCAGGATAATGTATGGAACTGTAGTGGCTTGGGATAATGTATTAAATCGTAGTGGCTTTGATAATGTAGGAAACTGTAGTGACTCGTGATAGTGTATTAAATTGTAGTGGCTCCAGATAATGTATTAAAACTGTAGTGGCTCGGGATAATGTATGAAACTGTAGTGACATGGGATAATGTATGTAACTGCAGTGGCTCGTGATAATGTAGGAAACTGTCGCGCTTGGATAATGTATAAAAATTGTAGTGGTCCATGGTAATGTATGAAACTGTAGTGGCTCCGTGGTAATGTATGAAACTGTGGTGGCTCCAGATAATGTATTAAACTGTAGTGGCTCAGGATAATGTACGAAACTGTTGTGGATCGGGATACTGTATGGATTCTGTAGTTGCTTGGGTTAATGTTCGGAACTTTAGTGGCTCGTGATAATGTATGAAACGGTAGTGGCTTGGGAAAATGTATGAAACCGTGTCGGCTCGGGATAAGGTATGGAACTGTAGCGGCTCGTGATAATATATTAAACTGTAGTGGCTCATGATAATGTATTAACTGTAGTTGCTCAGGATAATGTATGAAACTGTTCTGGATTTGGGATAATGTATGGCACTGTGGTGGCCCGTGATAATGTATGGAGCTGTAGTGGCTTGGGATAATGGTTGGAACGGTAGTGGCCCGGGATAATGTATGAAGTTGTGGTGGCTCATGATAATGTACATAACTGTAGTGGCTCGGGATAATGTATGAAACTGAAGTGGCTCGGGAAAATGTATGGAACTGTAGTGGCTCAGGATAATGTATGAAACTGTAGTGGCTCAGGATAATGTATGCAGAGCAGCCGTGTTCCTGGTCCCTGGTCTGTGTGGGTAATGAATAATATTGGAGAGGGATCTGCTGGCTAAATCACATCAGCTGCAGTCTCACTGGTCTCCAAACAGCCAGCTCTCTTACTATTAGCTGCCAATACTACACACCATTAACACACCATTAACTAACACTGCCCCCACCCTCCCTCACTCTCTTAGCACACAATTCTAATATCACAGGGTTGCACAGATCATATCATAAAAGCATTAATGGTGAAACAACAATCGATCAATCAATGAAATGTATTTCTAAGACCCTTTTCAAATGAACAAAGTCACAAAGTGCAGGACAGTAATCTGGGCTAGCCCTGCAGGGAGTGATCACTCGTGTTGAAAAGACGCCTCACTTTTGCTGAAGTGAAACTTGGAGAGCCAGCAAGCTTTGGAGTTTTGGACTTTGGTTTACAGTATCTCCCTGAAGGTGGCATTGACTGAGAAGATTCCTTCATGGCTTGAGTCAAGGAATAACTCTACCTTTGACCCAACTGATCTTACTTAAGAATTGGACTGAATCACATGTGAAAGTAATAACACCACTAGCCTGTTTACCTGCACAAAAGCTTTTTTTCAGAAATAAGACACGATGAAAAGGAACATTATTTTCCTGCATGCAACCCTGGAGCATCCTATCGCTCCAGATCTCCAGATCTCCTTGAAGACAAACCACTCCCTCACCTCAGCACACCCCCACAGCCTATCTGCTCTAACCTTCAGAGCAGCGAGACCGCCAGACTCCTTAACAAAGTAGAAAATAATTTCCAATACATATTAATGAAGCCATGTTGAATCCCATGCCCTTGAAACTTCAGGCTGAGAGGGTGCCAACAGTGATGCGGTGGCAGCATCACCACGCAGGAGAGCGTTCAGTCCCCACAATGGAGCCCTCATCCATTATAGGTGGATCCGAGGGCTAGGCTCAGTGTGATATCCCTTACAGTTCTGTCTGACTGACTGGCCCTGAGTCTGTGCAAAACCCCATAGAGCCTATAAAATGACTTCCGCGGGTGGAATACAGTGGAGACCCTATGGGGACCTTGTATAGAGCTCAATGATTAAACAACGCAGGTGATCGGTGTGTATGTCTTCACTCTGCCAGGTAATGGTGTGAATAGGGGGGATGGATGCTGAGAGAGCATGTCCCCTCACACACACACACTTCCATACCTACCTCCTCTCCCGAGAACCCCGCCCCACCTCCCCACACACACCTACACACCTACACACCTACACACACAAACACCTCCTTCCCCCAGAACCGATCCTGCCTGTGCAGCAAATCCTTCCGAGCGAGCCGGTTGTTTATCAGGAGCGTTGTGTCGAGGATCGATCGGTGGGGGGAATTACAGCTCCTACAGCACTCCTCTGTTACTGGGATGACACTGCTACTTACAGACCAGACCGATGGCCCATTTACACACTATGAATGACATATTTAAACACTTATTAATAACATGGCCCGCCGGCTACCAGGGCAGAGGTGAATAACACACTCACACACACACACACACACGCACACACGCACAGGCACACACACACACACACACACACACACACACACAGGCACACACACACACACACACACATACACACACACGCACACATACACTCTTCCAGTCTCTCTCTCACAGTCACTCACACAGCTCAGTGATGCTGCAGCAGTCTGTGACTGGGCCCAAAGCTCGTTGGTATTCACAGGCGGTGGTGTTGCTGTCTGCAGCGGAAGCTAGGCGGGCTGACCCCTTCTGCGGTTATTTATGGACATGAAAGTCTTGCTGGAGGTCAGCGGTGACAAACCCTTTCATAACCACTGCTGACTCACAGCTTTAACACACATCAGAAAGAAAAACACTCATCACCCCATCCTACTACCTCCAAAAAAGGAGAAGGGGACGGCTGAGAGAGGAGGAGTGTAAAAGCTAGGGAGAGAAAGGGGGAGATAGCGAGATATATTTATTCTATCACAGGCAACTAAGGCAACTAAGTTCCAACCCGATATCATAACATTTACATACAAAGCCAGTGCACACATAAATGTAACGTTAGTTTGCCATAAGGTACTTCGCATGCTACATAGGCTATAACCAGCTTTTTATCCCATATGGGAAGAATTACATTGAAATCCAATGGAGACGATAACATTTAACACCACACACATTTTACACTGAGTCAGAACATAGAAGGTTTATGGTCTGTTTCTACACCGCTCTTTACCTTATTAATTAACCACACATCCCAGTAGGACGCCCCTTTAAGCACCACGTCATAATTCAGATCTAGATATGCCAGGTTAGAATAACGGCCTGACGTGAGTAGGATCTAATGAGTCCCACTTGTCAAGAATGGATTTTTCTTCTGCAAAAAAAAAAAACATTTGGGAAAAGTTGATGTGTGAGTATCACTACAACATTTCACCAGGCCAGGTGTCCCCTCAAAGGCAGTGGGTGAAGCCAGGGGTTAATTGAAGTGCTTCAGAGAGATAGAAAGAGAGTAGAGGGGGATATTAAGAGAGAGAGAGAGAGAGAGAGAGAGAGAGAGAGAGAGAGTATATAGAGAGAGAGAGCTAGAGAGAGATAGAGAGGGAGAGGGATAGAGGGGGAGTGTTTGGACCTCTTTAGTGCTGAGTTGTCCCCCTCCACTTGATTGGGTACTTTAGGAAATGGAAAAGCTCTCCAGGTGCTTATCTCTGCCCAGAGCTTACAGAGTGGGCTGCTCACCCTAAGAGAGAGAGGGCCGCTCACCCTAAGAGAGAGGGGGCAATGGCGGCCTCGCTCAGCAGTGGCCACTGCACTACCACCACCAACCACCAGAGGGCAGTTATCTTAGCCTAGCCTAGCATATCCTAACATAGTCTTGCTAGCATAGCATATCCTAGCATAGCCTAGCAAAACACTAGCATAGCCTCACTGCTGCTGGGAGGGACTCATTCAAACTGGTCACTGACTGCAGAGTGACTGTGAGTGCTTTGCTGGTGAAGGACTTTGGAGGCATGTAGGGACTAATTAGGCCCATTAATGTGCACACTAAGAGGCACTAGGTTCCAGAAGCCTGTCAATTGATCACAAACTGTGCAGAACTCCATGCTTCTCTGTGATTACTGGGGTATAGGTATAGTACCTCACAAAAATAGGCCTGAAGGACCAATTTGTAGGTTTTGATGGATTGCTTTGATTTATTTTATTAGTATAGTGTCATGCATCTTCAGGATACCTCGCCCACATGGGCTTATAAGACACTGTATTTGCGGTAGCTAAATAAAGTTAAGCATGTCTATAAACTGTATGCACACGCACGCACGCACGCACGCACGCACACACACACACACACACACACACACACACACACACACACACCTTACCAGTCAAAAGTTTGGATTGGACACACCTACTCATTCAAGGGTTTTTCCTTATTTTTACTATTTTCTACATTGTAGAATAATAGTGAAGACATAAAAATTATGAAGTAACACATGGAATCATGTAGTAACCATAAAAGTGTTGAACAAATTTGAGATTCTTCAAAATAGCCATCCTTTGCCTTGATGACAGCTTTGCACACTCTTGACATTCTCTCAACCAGCTTCAAAAGGAATGCTTTTCCAACAGTCTTGAAGGAGTTCCCTCATATGCTGAGCACTTGTTGGCTGCTTTTCCTCCACTCTGCGGTCCAATTCATCCTAAACCATCTCAATTGGGTTGAGCTCGGGTGATTGTGGGGGCCAGGTCATCTGATGCAGCCCTCCATCACTCTCCCTCCTTACACAGCCTGGAGGTGTGTTAGGGCATTTTCCTGTTGAAAAACAAATGATAGTCCCACTAAGCGCAAACCAGATGGGATGGCGTATCGCTGCAGAATGCTGTGATAGCCATGCTGGTTAAGTGTGCCTTTCTAAATAAATCACAGACAGTGTCACGAGCAAAGCACCATCACAACACCGCCATGATTCACGGTGGGAACCACAAATGCAGAGATCATCCGTTCACCAATTCTGCATCTCACAAACACACAGCGGTTGGAACCAAAAATCTAAAATTTAGACTCATCAGACCAAAGGACAGATTTCCACAGGTCTAATGTCCATTGCTCGTGTTTCTTGGCCCAAGCAAGTCTCTTCTTCTTATTGGTGTCCTTTAGTAGTGGTTTCCTTGCAGCAATTCGACCATGAAGGCCTGATTCACACAAGTCTCCTCTGAACAGTTGATGTTGAGATGTTTCTGTTACTTGAACTCTGTGAAGCATTTATTTGGGCTGCAATCTGAGGTGCAGCTAACTCTAATGAACTTATCCTCTGCAGCAGAGGTAACTCTGGGTCTTCCTTTCCTGTGGCGGTCCTCATGAGAGACAGTTTCATCATAGTGCAGGATGATGTTTGCGACTGCACTTGAAGAAACTTTTAAAGTTCTTGAAATTTTCGCTATTTGACTGACCTTCATGTTTAATGTAATGATGGACAGTCGTTTCTCTTTGCTTATTTGAGCTGTTCTTGCCATAATATGGACTTTGTATTTCGCCAAATAGGGCAATCTTCTGTATCCCACCCCTACCTTGTTACAACACAACTGATTGACTCAAACGCATTAAGAAGGAAAGAAATTCCACAAATGAACTTTTAACGAGGCACACCTGTTAATTTAAATACATTCCGGGTGATAACCTCATGAAACTGTTTGAGAGAATGCCAAGCGTGTGCAAATCTGTCATCAAGGCAAAAAGTGGCTACTTTGAAGAATCTCAAACATAAAATATATTTTGTTTAACACTTTTTTGGTTACTACATGATTCCATATATGTTTATTCATAGTTTTGATGTCTTCACTATTATTATACAATGTAGAAAATCATACAAATAAAGAAAAATGAGTAGGTGTGTCCAAACGTTTGATTGGTATTGTGTATATACAGTGCCTTGCGAAAGTATTCGGCCCCCTTGAACTTTGCGACCTTTTGCCACATTTCAGGCTTCAAACATAAAGATATAAAACTGTATTTTTTGTAAAGAATCAACAACAAGTGGGACACAATCATGAATTGGAATGACATTTATTGGATATTTCAAACTTTTTTAACAAATCAAAAACAGAAAAATTGGGCGTGCAAAATTATTCAGCCCCTTTACTTTCAGTGCAGCAAACTCTCTCCAGAAGTTCAGTGAGGATCTCTGAATGATCCAATGTTGACCTAAATGACTAATGATGATAAATACAATCCACCTGTGTGTAATCAAGTCTCCGTATAGATGCACCTGCACTGTGATAGTCTCAGAGGTCCGTTAAAAGCGCAGAGAGCATCATGAAGAACAAGGAACACACCAGGCAGGTCCGAGATACTGTTGTGAAGAAGTTTAAAGCCGGATTTGGATACAAAAAGATTTCCCAAGCTTTAAACATCCCAAGGAGCACTGTGCAAGCGATAATATTGAAATGGAAGGAGTATCAGACCACTGCAAATCTACCAAGACCTGGCCGTCCCTCTAAACTTTCAGCTCATACGAGGAGAAGACTGATCAGAGATGCAGCCAAGAGGCCTATGATCACTCTGGATGAACTGCAGAGATCTACAGCTGAGGTGGGAGACTCTGTCCATAGGACAACAATCAGTCGTATATTGCACAAATCTGGCCTTTATGGAAGAGTGGCAAGAAGAAAGCCATTTCTTAAAGATATCCATAAAAAGTGTTGTTTAAAGTTTGCCACAAGCCACCTGGGAGACACACCAAACATGTGGAAGAAGGTGCTCTGGTCAGATGAAACCAAAATTGAACTTTTTGGCAACAATGCAAAACATTATGTTTGGCGTAAAATCAACACAGCTCATCACCCTGAACACATCATCCCCACTGTCAAACATGGTGGTGGCAGCATCATGCTTTGGGCCTGCTTTTCTTCAGCAGGGACAGGGAAGATGGTTAAAATTGATGGGAAGATGGATGGAGCCAAATACAGGACCATTCTGGAAGAAAACCTGATGGAGTCTGCAAAAGACCTGAGACTGGGACGGAGATTTGTCTTCCAACAAGACAATGATCCAAAACATAAAGCAAAATCTACAATGGAATGGTTCAAAAATAAACATATCCAGGTGTTAGAATGGCCAAGTCAAAGTCCAGACCTGAATCCAATCGAGAATCTGTGGAAAGAACTGAAAACTGCAGTTCACAAATGCTCTCCATCCAACCTCACTGAGCTCGAGCTGTTTTGCAAAGAGGAATGGGAAAAAAATTCGGCCTCTCGATGTGCAAAACTGATGGAGACATACCCCAAGCGACTTACAGCTGTAATCGGAGCAAAAGGTGGCGCTACAAAGTATTAACTTAAGGGGGCTGAATAATTTTGCACGGCCAATTTCTCAGTTTTTGATTTGTTAAAAAAGTTTGAAATAACCAATAAATGTCGTTCCACTTCATGATTGTGACCCACTTGTTGTTGATTCTTCACAAAAAAATACAGTTTTATATCTTTATGTTTGAAGCCTGAAATGTGGCAAAAGGTCGCAAAGTTCAAGGGGGCCGAATACTTTCGCAAGGCACTGTATATACACTACCGTTGGAAAGTTTATTTCTTTTTTACCCCTTTTTCTCCCCAATTTCGTATACCAATTGTTTTAGTAGCTACTATCTTGTCTCATCGCTACAACTCCCGTACGGGCTCGGGAGAGACGAAGGTTGAAAGTCATGCGTCCTCTGATACACAACCCAACCAAGCCGCACTGCTTCTTAACACAGTGCGCATCCAACCCGGAAGCCAGCCGCACCAATGTGTCGGAGGAAACACCGTGCACCTGGCCCGCCACAGGAGTCGCTGGTGCGCGATGAGACAAGGATATCCCTATCGGCCAAACCCTCCCTAACCCGGACGACGCCAGGCCAGCTAGGAACCAATATACACAGGCAGTTAGGAAAGCAAAGGCCTCGCCTGCTTCACCAACTACTTCTCTGATAGAGTTCAGTGTGTCAAATCGGATGGCCTGTTTTCTGGACCTCTGGCAGTCTCTATGGGGGTGCCACAGGGTTAAATTCTCAGGTCGATTCTCTTCTCTGTATACATCAATGATGTTGCTCTTGCTGCTGGTGATTCTCTGATCCACCTCTACGCAGACGACACCATTCTGTATACTTCTGGCCCTTCTTTGGACACTGTGTTAACTAACCTCCAGACGAGCGGCAATGCCATACAACACTCCTTCCATTGACTCCAATTGCTCTTAAATGCAAGTAAAACTAAATGCATGCTCTTCAACCGATCGCTGGCCGTACCTGCCTGCCCGTCCAGCATCACTACTCTGGACGGTTCTGACTTTGAATATGTGGACAACTACAAATACCTAGGTGTCTGGTTAGACTGTAAACTCTCCTTCCAGATTCACAGTAAACATCTCCTTTCCAAAATTAAATCTAGAATCGGCTTCCTATCTCGCAACAAAGCATCCTTCACTCATGCTGCCAAACATACCCTCGTAAAACGGACCATCCTACCGATCCTTGACTTTGGCGATTTCATTTACAAAATAGCCTCCAACACTCTACTCAACAAATTGGATGCAGTCTATCACAGTGCTGTCCGTTTTGTCACCAAAGCTCCATATACTACCCACCATTGCGACCTTTATGCTCTTGTTGGCTAGCTCTCGCTTCATACTCGTCGCCAGACCCACTGGCTCCAGGTCATCTACAAGTCTCTGCTAGGTGAAGCCCCGCCTTATCTCAGCTCACTGGTCACCATAGCAGCACCCACCCATAGCACACGCTCCAGCAGGTATATCTCACTAGTCACCCCCAAAGCCAATTCCTACTTTGGCCGCCTTTCCTTCCAGGTCTCTGCTGCCAATGACTGGTACAAATAGCAAACATATGCACTCCCAGAAAACCTGGTATGGCTCTTTTCTAAATAGAGTTTGCTGTTTGGGATTCTTTAAAACACCAGATTCCAGCTGCATAATTCAGTATAGGACACACACATGCATGATAGAACTGTGAATATAAAGAATATCCAAGGTCTTTACAGATGTTCCACTTCTCATTGACTGGTCTTAGTTCCTGAAATGTAAAGACCAATCAATGAGTAGATTGGTCTTTAAGTGTTAGGAACTTATTTTCTGCAACTCTCATTACAGACCATAAATGACTTAACTCTTGATTCCAATACGGTTTACCAGTGTGTTGAGGTCTCTTAGCCTTGGAGGATAGTGATTTAACAGGTAAACACTATTCAATTTCCTCATGTAGCAGATAACAGAACCGGCCATACCACTGATCAATATTATATGGTGTTTTCTGGCAAGCTTCCAGGTTATCAATAAGGTCCATAAGAACAGTACAGCACATGTCAGATGAGAGGCATTGGTCGGGTAGGTTTCTGGGCCTTCTTTGGTCTGATTGATTTGCACTTGACTTAGATAAGCCTATTTCCCCGTCCTCCCCACTAGTTTCCCACCGTGAATTTGAGAAACAACAATGAACGATCAGCCAGTCTGTTACAGTCTCCAATCAGTCTAATACACTCGGGACCTTTACTTTCCACAAGCTCAGTTCTATTCAGACAGTCACGGGGTGTTACAATATAGTCTACGACTGCTTTGCCCTTTGTTGATACTGATGTGGAAGGATCATTTTGTGGTGATAGTCTACCATTTAGAATACAGCACTTGGAATCCTTTAAGATTTCAATGACTGTTTCCCCATGCCTAGTTCCACCTGTCTATAGCAACTCTAGGTGCAATAGCATCAATGTCAATTACACAATGTCTCAGATCAGAGATACGACTGTTCAGGTCACCACATGTGTATTGTCAGTGTCCAGAGAATTCACCTGCAACAACAAGGAGAGAGGATGATGTGGATAGTAGATAGGTAGTGGATGATGTGGACAGTAGATAGGTAGTGTGTGATGTGGATAGGTAGTGTGTGATGTGGATAGGTAGTGTGTGATGTGGATAGGTAGTGGATGATGTGGATAGGTAGTGGATGATGTGGATAGGTAGTGGATGATGTGGATAGTAAATAGGTAGTGGATGATGTGGACAGTAGATAGGTAGTGTGTGATGTGGATAGGTAGTGTGTGATGTGGATAGGTAGAGAGAGAGACAGAGAGAGAGAGAGAGACTGAAAGAGAGAGAGGAGAGACTGAAAGAGAGAGAGGAGAGACTGAAAGAGAGAGAGAGAGAGAGAGAGAGAGGCTATGGGGGCCCTGGGACTCTGTCCAGCAGAGGATTACAGATGGCCCTCTGAATTAAATCAAATAGCTCTGCACTGCAGCCGAGGAATTGGCTTTTTTACAGACACGCGTGGGAGAGGTGGGCAAGGCAGGAGCAGAGGCAGGGTATACAGTGGGAGGGGAGGGAGGACCACCGCGCGAAAATCGCCTCCAAATGAAATATCTAAAAATAAATTGACTTTGAAAAGTCTTGACAGGCCGAGTGATATGAAGCTGGATGAGGGCCAAGTGAAAGGTGGCTCTTCTCTTGCTCTCGCTCGCTATTGTTCTCTACCTCTACCACACACGTCTATTCCTTCACACATAGTTCCCCCCCATGCACACTGTCACACGTGAAACACTGCAGAAAGGTCAAGGCTCTCGATTGGTTGACAAGCCACATACTCTGATATTATTCAACCAAACAAAGCGCCTCACCTTTTCTCTGGCTCACGATATTAATATTGAAATAAATAGTGTAGTGGCTTGTTTTGG
The DNA here is from genome assembly GCF_002021735.2 of Oncorhynchus kisutch. Lineage (NCBI taxonomy): Eukaryota > Metazoa > Chordata > Actinopteri > Salmoniformes > Salmonidae > Oncorhynchus > Oncorhynchus kisutch. The sequence goes on along the minus strand of NW_022264304.1, from coordinate 19,320 downwards.
ACTCAACAGATGGCAGGGTTTATTTTTAGACAGCAGATGATTGAATAATGCATAATTACCTAAGCCTGTCCATCATCCGCTTGGCACTTACTTGAGATCACACATGCATCACACACTCTGTGTCTCTCACAAGACAGAACATGTTCATATACAGTAGAGTAGACCCTGCCTCTCTATGACACAGATATTTGACATGTGTACATTCCGGTTCATCCTATTTCCAAACACAGACATGACATTTACCTACCCCATGTAGACACATGCCATTTTTACATAGCGTATACCGAAATGACATATCCCTCACACGAAGACTTGACAATCAAACACAAGACATTTTGACATATCTCTCACATGGAGACATGGTATTATTACACAGACCACTTTACCTATTTCCTACATGAAGGCATGTCAAATTCAACTAGAGTTGACCCTCTCTAGTTCATACATAAACAAACACAAACTACTATCATCCACTACCTATCCACATCATCCACTACCTATCCACATCACACACTACCTATCTACTGTCCACATCATCCACTACCTATCTACTATCCACATCATCCAATACCTATCTACTGTCCACATCATCCACTACCAATCCACATCACACACTACCTATCTACTGTCCACATCATCCACAACCTATCCACTTCACCCACTACCTATCTACTGTCCACATCATCCACTACCTATCTACTATCCACATCATCCACTACCTATCCACATCACACACTACCTATCTACTGTCCACATCATCCACTACCTATCTACTATCCACATCATCCACTACCTATCCACATCACACACTACCTATCTACTGTCCACATCATCCACTACCTATCTACTATCCACATACTACCTATCCACATCACACACTACCTATCCACATCACACACTACCTATCTACTGTCCACATCATCCACTACCTATCTACTATCCACATCATCCACTACCTATCCACATCACACACTACCTATCTACTGTCCACATCATCCACTACCTATCCACATCATCCACTACCTATCCACATCACACACTACCTATCCACATCACACACTACCTATGTACTGTCCACATCATCCACTACCTATCTACTGTCCACATCATCCACTACCTATCCACATCATCCACTACCTATCCACATCACACATTACCTATCCACATCACCCACTACCTATCCACTATCCACATCACCCACTACCTATCTACTATCCACATCACCCACTACCTATCTACTGTCCACATCATCCACTACCTATCCAAATCACCCATTACCTATCTACTGTCCACATCATCCACTACCTATCTACTATCCACATCATCGACTACCTATCCACATCACCCACTACCTATCTACTGTCCACATCATCCACTACCTATCTACTATCCACATCATCCACTATATATCCACATCACACACTACCTATCTACGATCCACATCACCCACTACCTATCCACATCACCCACTACCTATCCACATCACCCACTACCTATCCACTATCCACATCACCCACTACCTATCCACTATCCACATCACCCACTACCTATATACTATCCACATCACCCACTACCTATCCACTATCCACATCACCCTCTACCTATCCACTATCCACATCACCCACTACCTATATACTATCCACATCACCCACTACCTATCCACATCACCCACTACCTATCTACTATCCACATCACCCACTACCTATCCACTATCCACATCACCCACTAGCTATCTACTATCCACATCATCCAATACCTATCTACTATCCACATCATCCAATACCTATCCACATCACCCACTACCTATCTACTATCCACATCACCCACTACCTATCCACATCACCCACTACCTATCTACTATCCACATCATCCAATACCTATCCACTATCCACATCATCCAATACCTATCCACTATCCACATCATCCACTACCTATCCAATATCCACATCATCCACTACCTATCCACATCACCCACTACCCATCTACTATCCACATCACCCACTACCTATCCACATCACCCACTACCTATCCACTATCCACATCACCCACTACCTATCAACTATCCACATCATCCAATACCTATCTACTATCCACATCATCCAATACCTATCCACTATCCACATCATCCAATACCTATCCACTATCCACATCCTCCACTACCTATCTACTATCCACATCATCCACTACCTATCCACATCACACACTACCTATCCACATCACACACTACCTATCTACTGTCCACATCATCCACTACCTATCTACTATCCACATCATCCACTACCTATCCACATCATCCACTACCTACCCACATCACACACTACCTATCTACTATCCACATCATCCACTACCTATCCACATCATCCAATACCTATCCACTATCCACATCATCCAATACCTATCCACTATCCACATCATCCACTACCTATCTACTATCCACATCATCCACTATATATCCACATCACACACTACCTATCTACGATCCACATCACCCACTACCTATCCACATCACCCACTACCTATCTACTATCCACATCACCCACTACCTATCCACTATCCACATCACCCACTACCTATCTACTATCCACATCATCCAATACCTATGTACTATCCACATCATCCAATACCTATCCACATCACTCACTACCTATCTACTATCCACATCACCCACTACCTATCCACATCACCCACTACCTATCTACTATCCACATCATCCAATACCTATCTACTATCCACATCATCCAATACCTATCCACTATCCACATCCTCCACTACCTATCTACTATCCACATCATCCACTACCTATCCACATCACACACTACCTATCCACATCACACACTACCTATCTACTGTCCACATCATCCACTACCTATCTACTATCCACATCATCCACTACCTATCCACATCATCCACTACCTACCCACATCACACACTACCTATCTACTATCCACATCATCCACTACCTATCCACATCATCCACTACCTATCCACATCACACACTACCTATCCACATCACACACTACCTATCTACTGTCCACATCATCCACTACCTATCCACATCATCCACTACCTATCCACATCACACACTACCTATCCACATCACACACTACCTATCTACTGTCCACATCATCCACTACCTATCTACTGTCCACATCATCCACTACCTATCCACATCACACACTACCTATCCACTATCCACATCACCCACTACCTATCTACTATCCACATCACCCACTACCTATCTACTGTCCACATCATCCACTACCTATCCACATCACCCACTACCTATCTACTGTCCACATCATCCACTACCTATCTACTATCCACATCATCCACTACCTATCCACATCACCCACTACCTATCTACTGTCCACATCATCCACTACCTATCTACTATCCACATCACACACTACCTATCTACGATCCACATCACCCACTACCTATCCACATCACCCACTACCTATCCACATCACCCACTACCTATACACTATCCACATCACCCACTACCTATATACTATCCACATCACCCACTACCTATCCACTATCCACATCACCCACTATCTATCCACTATCCACATCACCCACTACCTATCTACTATCCGCATCATCCAATACCTATCTACTATCCACATCATCCAATACCTATCCACATCACCCACTACCTATCTACTATCCACATCACCCACTACCTATCCACATCACCCACTACCTATCCACTATCCACATCACCCACTACCTATCTACTATCCACATCATCCAATACCTATCTACTATCCACATCATCCAATACCTATCCAATATCCACATCATCCACTACCTATCTACTATCCACATCATCCACTACCTATCCACATCACACACTACCTATCCACATCACACACTACCTATCTACTGTCCACATCATCCACTACCTATCTACTGTCCACATCATCCACTACCTATCTACTATCCACATCATCCACTACCTATCCACATCATCCACTACCTACCCACATCACACACTACCTATCTACTATCCACATCATCCACTACCTATCCACATCATCCACTACCTATCCACATCACACACTACCTATCCACATCACACACTACCTATCTACTGTCCACATCATCCACTACCTATCCACATCATCCACTACCTATCCACATCACACACTACCTATCCACATCACACACTACCTATCTACTGTCCACATCATCCACTATCTATCTACTGTCCACATCATCCACTACCTATCCACATCACACACTACCTATCCACATCACCCACTACCTATCCACTATCCACATCACCAACTACCTATCTACTATCCACATCACCCAATACCTATCTACTGTCCACATCATCCACTACCTATCCACATCACCCACTACCTATCTACTGTCCACATCATCCACTACCTATCTACTATCCACATCATCCACTACCTATCCACATCACCCACTACCTATCTACTGTCCACATCATCCACTACCTATCTACTATCCACATCATCCACTATATATCCACATCACACACTACCTATCTACGATCCACATCACCCACTACCTATCCACATCACCCACTACCTATCCACTATCCACATCACCCACTACCTATATACTATCCACATCACCCACTACCTATCCACTATCCACATCACCCACTACCTATCCACTATCCACATCATCCAATACCTATCTACTATCCGCATCATCCAATACCTATCTACTATCCACATCATCCAATACCTATCCACATCACCCACTACCTATCTACTATCCACATCACCCACTACCTATCCACTATCCACATCACCCACTACCTATCTACTATCCACATCATCCAATACCTATCTACTATCCACATCATCCAATACCTATCCACATCACCCACTACCTATCTACTATCCACATCACCCACTACCTATCCACATCACCCACTACCTATCTACTATCCACATCATCCAATACCTATCCAATATCCACATCATCCACTACCTATCTACTATCCACATCATCCACTACCTATCCACATCACACACTACCTATCCACATCACACACTACCTATCTACTGTCCACATCATCCACTACCTATCTACTGTCCACATCATCCACTACCTATCTACTATCCACATCATCCACTACCTATCCACATCATCCACTACCTACCCACATCACACACTACCTATCTACTATCCACATCATCCACTACCTATCCACATCATCCACTACCTATCCACATCACACACTACCTATCCACATCACACACTACCTATCTACTGTCCACATCATCCACTACCTATCCACATCATCCACTACCTATCCACATCACACACTACCTATCCACATCACACACTACCTATCTACTGTCCACATCATCCACTATCTATCTACTGTCCACATCATCCACTACCTATCCACATCACACACTACCTATCCACATCACCCACTACCTATCCACTATCCACATCACCAACTACCTATCTACTATCCACATCACCCAATACCTATCTACTGTCCACATCATCCACTACCTATCCACATCACCCACTACCTATCTACTGTCCACATCATCCACTACCTATCTACTATCCACATCATCCACTACCTATCCACATCACCCACTACCTATCTACTGTCCACATCATCCACTACCTATCTACTATCCACATCATCCACTATATATCCACATCACACACTACCTATCTACGATCCACATCACCCACTACCTATCCACATCACCCACTACCTATCCACTATCCACATCACCCACTACCTATATACTATCCACATCACCCACTACCTATCCACTATCCACATCACCCACTACCTATCCACTATCCACATCATCCAATACCTATCTACTATCCGCATCATCCAATACCTATCTACTATCCACATCATCCAATACCTATCCACATCACCCACTACCTATCTACTATCCACATCACCCACTACCTATCCACTATCCACATCACCCACTACCTATCTACTATCCACATCATCCAATACCTATCTACTATCCACATCATCCAATACCTATCCACATCACCCACTACCTATCTACTATCCACATCACCCACTACCTATCCACATCACCCACTACCTATCTACTATCCACATCATCCAATACCTATCCACTATCCACATCATCCAATACCTATCCACATCATCCACTACCTATCCAATATCCACATCATCCACTACCTATCCACATCACCCACTACCCATCTACTATCCACATCACCCACTACCTATCCACTATCCACATCACCCACTACCTATCTACTATCCACATCATCCAATACCTATCTACTATCCACATCATCCAATACCTATCCACTATCCACATCATCCAATACCTATCCACATCATCCACTACCTATATACTATACACATCACCCACTACCTATACACATCACCCACTACCTATCCACTATCCACATCATCCAATACCTATCTACTATCCACATCACCCACTACCTATCCACATCACCCACTACCTATCCACTATCCACATCACCCACTACCTATCCACTATCCACATCACCCACTACCTATATACTATCCACATCACCCACTACCTATCCACTATCCACATCACCCTCTACCTATCCACTATCCACATCACCCACTACCTATATACTATCCACATCACCCACTTCCTATCCACATCACCCACTACCTATCTACTATCCACATCACCCACTACCTATCCACTATCCACATCACCCACTACCTATCTACTATCCACATCATCCAATACCTATCTACTATCCTCATCATCCAATACCTATCCACATCACCCTCTACCTATCTACTATCCACATCACCCACTACCTATCCACATCACCCACTACCTATCTACTATCCACATCATCCAATACCTATCCACTATCCACATCATCCAATACCTATCCACTATCCACATCATCCACTACCTATCCAATATCCACATCATCCACTACCTATCCACATCACCCACTACCCATCTACTATCCACATCACCCACTACCTATCCACATCACCCACTACCTATCCACTATCCACATCACCCACTACCTATCTACTATCCACATCATCCAATACCTATCTACTATCCACATCATCCAATACCTATCCACTATCCACATCATCCAATACCTATCCACTATCCACATCATCCACTACCTATCTACTATCCACATCATCCAATATATATCCACATCACACACTACCTATCTACGATCCACATCACCCACTACCTATCCACATCACCCACTACCTATCTACTATCCACATCACCCACTACCTATCCACTATCCACATCACCCACTACCTATCTACTATCCACATCATCCAATACCTATCTACTATCCACATCATCCAATACCTATCCACATCACTCACTACCTATCTACTATCCACATCACCCACTACCTATCCAGATCACCCACTACCTATCCACTATCCACATCACCCACTACCTATCTACTATCCACATCATCCAATACCTATCTACTATCCACATCATCCAATACCTATCTACTATCCGCATCATCCACTACCTATCCACATCACACACTACCTATCCACATCACACACTACCTATCTACTGTCCACATCATCCACTACCTATCTACTATCCACATCATCCACTACCTATCCACATCATCCACTACCTACCCACATCACACACTACCTATCTACTATCCACATCATCCACTACCTATCCACATCATCCACTACCTATCCACATCATCCACTACCTATCCACATCACACACTACCTATCCACATCACACACTACCTATCTACTGTCCACATCATCCACTACCTATCCACATCATCCACTACCTATCCACATCACACACTACCTATCCACATCACACACTACCTATCTACTGTCCACATCATCCACTACCTATCTACTGTCCACATCATCCACTACCTATCCACATCACACACTACCTATCCACATCACCCACTACCTATCCACTATCCACATCACCCACTACCTATCTACTATCCACATCACCCACTACCTATCTACTGTCCACATCATCCACTACCTATCCACATCACCCACTACCTATCTACTGTCCACATCATCCACTACCTATCTACTATCCACATCATCCACTACCTATCCACATCACCCACTACCTATCTACTGTCCACATCATCCACTACCTATCTACTATCCACATCACACACTACCTATCTACGATCCACATCACCCACTACCTATCCACATCACCCACTACCTATCCACTATCCACATCACCCACTACCTATACACTATCCACATCACCCACTACCTATATACTATCCACATCACCCACTACCTATCCACTATCCACATCACCCACTACCTATCCACTATCCACATCACCCACTACCTATCTACTATCCGCATCATCCAATACCTATCTACTATCCACATCATCCAATACCTATCTACTATCCACATCATCCAATACCTATCCACATCACCCACTACCTATCTACTATCCACATCACCCACTCCCTATCCACATCACCCACTACCTATCCACTTTCCACATCACCCACTACCTATCTACTATCCACATCATCCAATACCTATCTACTATCCACATCATCCAATACCTATCCACTATCCACATCATCCACTACCTATCTACTATCCACATCATCCACTACCTATCCACATCACACACTACCTATCTACTGTCCACATCATCCACTACCTATCTACTGTCCACATCATCCACTACCTATCTACTATCCACATCATCCACTACCTATCCACATCATCCACTACCTACCCACATCACACACTACCTATCTACTATCCACATCATCCACTACCTATCCACATCATCCACTACCTATCCACGTCACACACTACCTATCCACATCACACACTACCTATCTACTGTCCACATCATCCACTACCTATCCACATCATCCACTACCTATCCACATCACACACTACCTATCCACATCACACACTACCTATCTACTGTCCACATCATCCACTATCTATCTACTGTCCACATCATCCACTACCTATCCACATCACACACTACCTATCCACATCACCCACTACCTATCCACATCACCAACTACCTATCTACTATCCACATCACCCACTACCTATCTACTGTCCACATCATCCACTACCTATCCACATCACCCACTACCTATCTACTGTCCACATCATCCACTACCTATCTACTATCCACATCATCCACTACCTATCCACATCACCCACTACCTATCTACTGTCCACATCATCCACTACCTATCTACTATCCACATCATCCACTATATATCCACATCACACACTACCTATCTACGATCCACATCACACACTACCTATCCACATCACCCACTACCTATCCACTATCCACATCACCCACTCCCTATCCACATCACCCACTACCTATCCACTTTCCACATCACCCACTACCTATCTACTATCCACATCATCCAATACCTATCTACTATCCACATCATCCAATACCTATCCACTATCCACATCATCCACTACCTATCTACTATCCACATCATCCACTACCTATCCACATCACACACTACCTATCCACATCACACACTACCTATCCACATCACACACTACCTATCTACTGTCCACATCATCCACTACCTATCTACTGTCCACATCATCCACTACCTATCTACTATCCACATCATCCACTACCTATCCACATCATCCACTACCTACCCACATCACACACTACCTATCTACTATCCACATCATCCACATCATCCACTACCTATCCACATCACACACTACCTATCCACATCACACACTACCTATCTACTGTCCACATCATCCACTACCTATCCACATCATCCACTACCTATCCACATCACACACTACCTATCCACATCACACACTACCTATCTACTGTCCACATCATCCACTATCTATCTACTGTCCACATCATCCACTACCTATCCACATCAACACACTACCTATCCACATCACCCACTACCTATCCACTATCCACATCACCAACTACCTATCTACTATCCACATCACCCACTACCTATCTACTGTCCACATCATCCACTACCTATCCACATCACCCACTACCTATCTACTGTCCACATCATCCACTACCTATCTACTATCCACATCATCCACTACCTATCCACATCACCCACTACCTATCTACTGTCCACATCATCCACTACCTATCTACTATCCACATCATCCACTATATATCCACATCACACACTACCTATCTACGATCCACATCACACACTACCTATCCACATCACCCACTACCTATCCACTATCCACATCACCCACTACCTATCTACTATCCACATCACCCACTACCTATCTACTGTCCACATCATCCACTACCTATCCACATCACCCACTACCTATCTACTGTCCACATCATCCACTACCTATCTACTATCCACATCATCCACTACCTATCCACATCACCCACTACCTATCTACTGTCCACATCATCCACTACCTATCTACTATCCACATCACACACTACCTATCTACGATCCACATCACCCACTACCTATCCACATCACCCACTACCTATCCACTATCCACATCACCCACTACCTATACACTATCCACATCACCCACTACCTATATACTATCCACATCACCCACTACCTATCCACTATCCACATCACCCACTACCTATCCACTATCCACATCACCCACTACCTATCTACTATCCGCATCATCCAATACCTATCTACTATCCACATCATCCAATACCTATCTACTATCCACATCATCCGATACCTATCCACATCACCCACTACCTATCTACTATCCACATCACCCACTACCTATCCACTATCCACATCACCCACTACCTATCTACTATCCACATCATCCAATACCTATCTTACTATCCACATCATCCAATACCTATCCACTATCCACATCATCCACTACCTATCTACTATCCACATCATCCACTACCTATCCACATCACACACTACCTATCCACATCACACACTACCTATCTACTGTCCACATCATCCACTACCTATCTACTGTCCACATCATCCACTACCTATCTACTATCCACATCATCCACTACCTATCCACATCATCCACTACCTACCCACATCACACACTACCTATCTACTATCCACATCATCCACTACCTATCCACATCATCCACTACCTATCCACATCACACACTACCTATCCACATCACACACTACCTATCTACTGTCCACATCATCCACTATCTATCTACTGTCCACATCATCCACTACCTATCCACATCACACACTACCTATCCACATCACCCACTACCTATCCACTATCCACATCACCAACTACCTATCTACTATCCACATCACCCACTACCTATCTACTGTCCACATCATCCACTACCTATCCACATCACCCACTACCTATCTACTGTCCACATCATCCACTACCTATCTACTATCCACATCATCCACTACCTATCCACATCACCCACTACCTATCTACTGTCCACATCATCCACTACCTATCTACTATCCACATCATCCACTATATATCCACATCACACACTACCTATCTACGATCCACATCACCCACTACCTATCCACATCACCCACTACCTATCCACTATCCACATCACACCCACTACCTATATACTATCCACATCACCCCACTACCTATCCACTATCCACATCAACCCACTACCTATCCACTACCACATCATCCAATACCTATCTACTATCCGCATCATCCAATACCTATCTACTATCCACATCATCCAATACCTATCCACAATCACCCACTACCTATCTACTATCCACATCACCCACTACCTATCCACATCACCCACTACCTATCTACTATCCACATCATCCAATACCTATCTACTATCCACATCATCCAATACCTATCCACATCACCCACTACCTATCTACTATCCACATCACCCACTACCTATCCACATCACCCACTACCTATCTACTATCCACATCATCCAATACCTATCCACTATCCACATCATCCAATACCTATCCACATCATCCACTACCTATCCAATATCCACATCATCCACTACCTATCCACATCACCCACTACCCATCTACTATCCACATCACCCACTACCTATCCACTATCCACATCACCCCTACCTATCTACTATCCACATCATCCAATACCTATCTACTATCCACATCATCCAATACCTATCCACTATCCACATCATCCAATACCTATCCACATCATCCACTACCTATATACTATACACATCACCCACTACCTATACACATCACCCACTACCTATCCACTATCCACATCATCCAATACCTATCTACTATCCACATCATCCAATACCTATCCACATCATCCAATACCTATCTACTATCCACATCATCCACTACCTATCTACTACACTCTACTACACTTCTATTTGCATATTTCCTGACTTTGTAAAAAATATACATCCTCTTTTGGGTTTACCTAATTCTTGGGAAAACTTCTCCCAGTCCCTAACTCCGTAAAGTCAAGTCCTATTGTGTCTCCTCTCCACGTTCTAGTAACAAATAATCCAGGAGAGATCCACAGCCTCCCTCTCAGCAGTGGCATTTCCCTGTGTGTTGCCGTTCTAATGATCTGTCCTCAGATTATACGGCAGCAGAAAAGTCATATGAATAATAAATAATAAAGCCGCGGCGGTGCGCTGGAATGGATTTATTATTGAGATAAGGTGGGCGAGGGGACTGGCTTCTCTGTGAAGAGAGATCCCTGGGAGGGTTAATAAAGGTGGAGAGAGGGAAGGCTTTGTTTGAGAATCTTGTGTCGAAATGACACAGTCTGTCGCCCACCACTAATGGAATCTTATCTTCCGTTCAGAATGTGACAGGAAAACTAAAGTCCTAAAGAGAAAGACCCTCTTCCCTTAGTTCCACCTGACTCTATGCAACCTCTCCTGCAACTACAAAGCTGAGCCAAGGTTTACTTACTTCAGGAAGCCAAGGAACATGTACATCTGGTGGGCGGTGGTGGGGGATGTGTGTGTTTCGTGTGGAGATTACATTTACAGTTCATTAACAATATTTATCATGGAATGATTACACTGTAATAAGTCATTGTGACTGAAAGGCCTGCTTCAACTGTGGTGTGTCTTTGGCTTGGCAATGGATAAACATGCCTCTCAACTCCTACATTAGGAGGAGTAGTGGGTGTATAGTACAGTACAGTTCACAGTGGGCCCCTGCAACTCAACAGCCATTTACAATGATATAAATCAGACTTTGATTGCAGCATGGATTCTCTTCACGTAGGGGCTGCCAGAAGCCTGGCACTCAAAACCCTTTTACTTCAGTCTTGAATTAGGAGGCCGATGCAGACAGACAGAAGAGAATCCCCCAATCGCTACGAGGCAAAGTTGCCCTTGCGTATTTTGAACGAGACAGACAAAAAACATTTATATCCCTTAAGGCACTTTCCATCAGATCATCCCTCTGGAAAAAAACCATCTGAATAAAAAGCCAGGGATGTGCACACGGGGGAAAAACCTCTCAAATGGATTTAGCTTTTTATCGGTCTTGCGATTGCATTTTAACGAGCTGAGGATTGGGCTGCTTTATGAAGAAGAACTTTGGGTGTGACTCTCGAATGGCACCCTATTCCCTATATAGTGCACTACTTTCGACCAGAGCGATTTAGGACTCACTCTTGGACACTTCCTCCCCAGTAAATTAGACCATTAAACCAGATCATGAAGGGCCTCATATGTATTCAGCCCCTCTCTTTATTCACCGACAGGAGAGGTTTCCCTTCTTTAAAAAACAACTCATCCTTTGCATTTGTAAATGGTGGCTCCTTTTTTCAACTAGGCAAGTCAGTTAAGAACAAATTCTTATTTTCAGGGCCTCCCGGGTGGCGCAGCGGTTAAGGGCGCTGGGTTCGCGCTCAGGCTCTGTCGTAACCGGCCGCGACCAAGGAGGTCCGTGGGGCGACGCACAATTGGCCTAGCGTCGTACGGGTTAGGGAGGGTTTGGCCGATAGGGATATCCTTGTCTCATCGCGCACCAGCGACTCCTGTGGCGGGCCGGGCGCAGTGTACGCTAACCAAGGTTGCCAGGTGCACGGTGTTTCCTCCCGACACATTGGTGCGGCTGGGCTTCCGGGTTTGATGCGCGCTGTGTTGAGAAAGCAGTGCGGCTTGGTTGGGTTGTGTATCGGAGGAACGCATGACTTTCAACCTTCGTCTCTCTCGAGCCTGTACGGGAGTTGTAGCATGAGACAAGATAGTAGCTACTAACAATTGGATACCAGGAAATTGGGGAGATAAAGGGGGTAAAAAATAAAAATAAAAAATAAATCTTATTTTCAATGACGGCCTAGGAACGGTGGGTTAACTGCCTGTTCAGGGGCAGAAAGACAGATTTTTACCTTGTCATCTTGGGGATTTAATCTTGCAACCTTCTGGTTACTAGTCCATTGCTCTAAACACCAGGCTACATGCCTTGTGTCTGCTTTCGTAAACAGCCTGCATGACCGGGGCCTGTTCTAAATCCCCTCCTTCTGTCCTATGATAGAACCATAGAAATATAATAACTAGAATGACCTAGAATAGAATTGAGTAATTGTATTTCTATACGTAGGACAGGTGGAGGGGGTTTGGAATGGGACTTGCTCCTGAGGAGTTCAGGGGTTCATGAAAACAAAACTGTGCCTCATTCAGTCAACTCCTTCAGGGAACATAAACAGCCAATGGTGGGACAGTTGGGAAGTGTTGGATCCTGTGTTTTACATTGTAGCCATTACCATATATATGATTGAATATTATCTGCTGTTGGCTTGTGTGGATGTATGTATGTGTTATGCAACATAGCTGACTTGAAACATTGTTAAAAGAGTCAGGGGCCATGGGCCTTTCTCATGATGGAAAAATACAGAAGTAGCATGAAGACGAACTGTTCAATGAGTTGGGAGGGGGGCACATTCAGAGCGTGGGGTTGCAGAACAAGCGGTCTTTTGTTAGATAACAGGAGCCAGGTGCGAGATAACGGTATGGAGCATGAGCGCATGGATGTTTCTTCACAGCAACAGTTACATATATCAACAGAAGCGCCAAAAGGCAGGGACCCGCCTGAGCGCCTGCAATAGGCTGAGCAAGTTTAAACCACGCCCAGCCTCTACTGTGATAGGCCAACAGACGGGTTGGAACTGTCTATCACAGTATAAAGAATACTGTTTACATACATCTGGTCAGTTCCCTGTTCTGCCCCTGCGTGGTATTACAGTGAGCCCGTATTACGAAGTGTGCATTTGCCATTATTACTTAGCTAATAAAAAATACATAGTATAAAATCGGTGACTCATTGTTATTATTTATCCTGATACCAGATTCGAATTTACGCAACTCTAACAGCAGGTCAGGATTGGGACAGATGCCCCCCCCCCCCCCCCCCCCTGAGTTTTTTATTCAGCTAGTCATCTCCTTCAGGGGATCTATCCCTACGTGCCTTTGCAGGAGACACCAGGGGACACCAGGTATCCTGGCAGCCTTACAACAGACTCGTAATCACCACAAAGCGGCAGGATAAAAAACAATGGTTGTTAAAACAAATGTATGCAATTAAAGTGGGGCGTTCAATGGCTATTATTCCCCTGGCGCACAGCACTGACTGCTGGATCTGACTGCTGATCAAATATGTTCAGGAAATGAGGAGAGCGAGAGAGAGAGAAGGGGGGGAGATAGATAGAGGGAGAGAGACAAGACGAGAGAGACGATGCACAGAGTGAGGAGAGAGAGAGAGAGAGAGAGAGAGAGAGAGAGAGAGAGAGAGAGAGAGAGAGGGGTCTTGTTAGAAGTGTGCAGCTCTATGGGGTGGGGATAATACAGAGATTAGCATAGTTTTAATTTAGATAAGACAACAACTTGGTGCCGGTTAAGACCCCTGCACTGTTGCTAGGGCCGTACAAAGGCAGGAACGTGGTCGCTGACATCAAAAACACATGAGAGTGGCATGCTGCTCGCCATACCAATTAATTAGGGCCAAACAGCTGGGAAATCAGCCTAGACTTGGCAACGCGGGCACCTCAGAGGAACACAAACAAAAAGGGTCACTTATTTGGCAACTGATCACACAGATTGGTCGGATTGACTCAAAACAAACAAACCTCATTGGTTGGCCCCCTCATTAAGATACAGATCTTGTCATTTTTAAAAGGGATGTGGTATTAGTGGGACATGACTGGGCGTGTGTGTGTGCGTGTGCAACTCTGTGCGTGCGTGTGCGTGCGTGTGTGTGTGTGTGTGTGTGTGTGTGTGTGTGTGTGTGTATGTGTGTTTGCATGTGCAGAGAGTCATGGGGGTTTGGGCACAGCAAACACATTACCCCTTGCTGGAGGAGTTAGCTCTTTACAGTGCAGAGTGGCTCAGCTGTGTCGGAGTGGGCTCCAGATTCTGTCATTACTCTGTAGGGCCTATGTCAGAGGGTGGGAAAGAGAGCGACTCGTCACACTTTCCATGGCAGATTTCATTTTAGAAACACACTTTCCCACTAGGAAGAACATGAAGGCTTAACTGATGTGCCCACAATAAGGGATTACTCAACAGAATGTACTGTATATGGATGACATAACGACATAACTGTTAGGAGATAGAGTCACTGTAAGAGAGCTGAGGAGAGTTATGGTTGGTACCCAGGCCCTGAGACAAGAGGGCAACATTGGTTCATTGGTTGTCATTTTTGTCCCCCAGTCCAGAGCCCAACCAATCAGATGCTCTTGCGTCATGCACACAGTACAAGACAGTGTATCTTCATTTCATACGCTCCATCTGACATCCTCGCTCCATCTGACATCATCGCTCCATTTGACATCATCGCTCCATCTGACATCTCGCTCCATCTGACACCATCGCTCCATCTGACATCATCGCTCCATCTGACATCATCGCTCCATCTGACATCTCGCTCCATCTGACATCGCTCCATCTGACATCATCGCTCCATCTGACATCATCGCTCCATCATCATCGCTCCATCTGACATCATTGGTGTGGCCTTCAGGCCTTGTCATAACACTGTCACACGCCTGAGCAACACTGGAACTACCGCAACGTCTGCAGGATATGATTGTGGACATAATTTCACAGATCCAATTACACACACACACACACACACTCCCGGACGATGCAACACTAATACAACATTACGGCGACGTCGCCGGCACATTATGGATATGCAGCAATTCGCGGCAGCTGCCTTCATTACGCAAACCCGATTAAAGACGCCCCAGGTGGGGGGCTAATGATCCCACTGCCTTTGTTATTCACATTGACTGAGGGTCAGCCACTAAGCAGCCAGATAGACAGCCCTGGGGGTATGTGTGTGTGTGTGTGTGTGTGTGTGTGTGTGTGTGTGTGTGTGTGTGTGTGTGTGTGTGTGTGTGTGTGTGTGTGTGTGTGTGTGTGTGTGTGTGTGTGTGTGTGTGTCAGATATCCATTAATAATACCCATTCACAGGCTCATGTATCCCACACTCCACGGCTCAGTTTGTAAATTAGACACCAGGATGCCCCTTACCATGTCCCCCCTCTGCAGATGGGTTCATTCCGTGATCGTATTAATGTCCATTTGTATGTGTGACAAGCCGACATATGTTAGCGAGCATTCATCTCAAACGATCAAATTGCCCTTGCGGATGCTCTCGGGCCCCGGTCCTGCGCTCGGCGCTCTCCCTCAAGAATCGGCAATGCACATATTTACATAATTCTGTAATGCAATAAAACAAATGAATAAAGGAGGGCGAATGGGTGGAGGGGGGAGAAAAGCACGTCTCTAACTTACCCGGAGGACGAAGGGAAGCAGCTGCAATAGAAGAGTTTACAGCTTTTTTCCACCTCACATGATGACACATCGCATCATTCAGAAAGCTTGACCCCTCGATATCCCACCATGTCTCAGTGATGGTGATTATCTTGCGGGTCACAATTTCAGTTCTCATAAATGGCAGCGCTTCTAACGGAATAGGCCATTAAAACGAGTGTGGAAGATCTGATTCCACAGCCCAGACTTTAAACCACATAACCATACTGTGTAAATCCTATGGAGCTATAATGTATGTCCCAAACCGCACACTATTCCCTATGTCGTGCACTAAATAGGGAATAGGTTGCCAGTTGGGATGTAGACCTAGTGTGAATACAGTGGATGTGAGTGTTTTATTCCTGGGCCAGTTGATGAGGGTCGTCAGATCAGTTCTGCTTCCAACACCACCAATCCCTGCCACACTGCACTGTTGAATTCAGCCATGATCCATCTATCCTCCAGTTGATGCCCACACACAACACACACACACACACACACACACACACACACACACACACACACACAGAAAACACAATCTGCTGTGACACACCACACACACACTTACACACACCTCAGTTGGGTCAATCCCCCCCGGGCACTGGACTCACAGACAATCAGATGGCTTGTGAATCACCCTGCCCACCGCCTAATAAATAATGCATCTGGAAAAAGTCGACATTAAAAATGGAATGCTTCACAGAGTTTGGCTCTGTAGAACAAACGGGGTGACAGAAAATGGGGGATCGATGCACACAGTGGATCTTAATATTTCAGCGTCTGGATTTTCGACTAGGCGTGTGTTTTAATTATAAAGTGCTTTTCAGAATACAGCAGGTGCTTATGGGAGATTTATGGTAGGCGGGCATATATACGCATGTGTATTACAAGGAGAATAAGAGAGATGTCAGGAGATACGTCCGTTTCTTTGGCTGAAAGTTATGCTGCCATGAATGCAGATGGTCTGTACAAACTGTCCATTAGTCAGTGTGTGAATACTGACGCAAAGCCAGACTGGTATATGAGAGAGGGGGTTATGGTGACATCAATCATGGAGGCGAGGGGGAATTCACATGTATTACACTCCAGTTATACAGCACCTTCCTGAGCACACACGGCATTCTGGCACACACACATACACGTGGACACACACACTCCTTTCTCACTAACTCACATAGAGCCTCACACACACACACACACACACACACACACACACACACACACACACACACACACACACACACACACACCACACACACACACACACAACACACCACACACACACACACACACGCACACACCACACACACACACACACACTCGTCATGCATCTTGCACCAAGAAAAATGATTATAATCACTTATGATGTTGAGGAAGCAAGCAGGCAAATGAAAGACTTGCCAACATACATTAGGCAGTTTACCAACCTAAGTCACAGACTCAACCTCCTCTTCCAGACCACGACGAAAAAAATGAGCTGTCACCATGTGACATGGACCCAGAATGTAGACATTCTCCTGACGATGGGCAG
>NW_022264303.1:0-31214 GCF_002021735.2 Oncorhynchus kisutch | reverse complement strand
TGACCCCTGGACAATAGACCCAGCTATTTTCAAAAGCTGATGGTATGACCCCCAGGACAATAGACCCAGCTAGTTTCAAAAGGCTGATGGTATGACCCCAGGACAATAGACCCCAGCTAGTTTCAAAAGGCTGATGGTATGACCCCAGGACAAAGAGACCCAGCTAGTTTCAAAAGTCTGATGGTATACACCCCTGGACACATAGACCCAGCTAGTTTCAAAAGGCTGATGGTATGACCCCTGGACAATAGACCCAGCTTAGTTTCAAAGGCTGATGGTATGACCCCAGACAATAACCCGCGAGTTTTCAAAAGGCTGATGGTATGACCCCTGGACAATAGACCCCGCTAGTTTCAAAAGGCTGATGTATGACCCTCAGGACCAATAGACCCAGCTAGTTTCAAAAGCTGATGGTATGACCCCAGGACAATAGCCCACCTAGTTTCAAAAGGCTGATGGTATGACCCCTGGACAATAGACCCAGCTATTTTAAAGGCTGATGTATGACCCCTGGACAATAGACCCACTAGTTTTTAAAGGCTGATGGCATGACCCCAAGGACAATAGACCCAGCTAGTCAAAGGCTGATGGTATGACCCCAGGACAATAGACCCGCAGCTAGTTTCAAAAGGCTGATGGTATGACCCCAGGACAATAGACCCAGCAGTTTCAAAAGGCTGATGGTATGAACCCAGGACAATAGACCCAGCTAGTTTCAAAAGGCTGATGGTATGACCCCTGGACAATAGACCCAAGTAGTTTCAAAATCAGGCTGATGGTAGACCCCTGACAATAGACCCAGCTAGTTTCAAAGGCTGATGGTTTGACCCCGGACAATAGACCCAGCTAGTTTCAAAAGGCTGATGGAATGACCCCAGGACAATGACCCAGCTAGTTTCAAAAGGCTGATGGTATGACCCCAGGACAATAGACCCAGCTAGTTTCAAAAGGCTGATGTTATGACCCCAGGACAATAGACCCGCTAGTTTCAAAAGGCTGATGGTATAACCCCAGGACAATAGACCCAGCTAGTTTCAAAATGCTGATGGTATGACCCCTGGACAATAGACCCCCTAGTTTCAAAAGGCTGATGGATGACCCCAGGACAATAGACCCAGCTAGTTTCAAAAGGCTGATGGTATGACCCCAGACAATACCCAGCTAGTTTCAAAAGGCTGATGGTATGACCCCTGGACAATAGACCAGCTAGTTTCAAAAGGCTGATGGTATGACCCCTAGTACAATAGACCCAGCTAGTTTCAAAAGGCTGATGGTGTTGACCCCTGGACAATAGACCCCGCTAGTTTCAAAAGGCTGATGGTATGCCCCAGGACAATAGACCCAGCTAGTTTCAAAGGCTGATGGTATGACCCCTGGACAATAGACCCAGCTAGTTTCAAAAGGCTGATGGAATGACCCCAGGACAATAGACCCAGCTAGTTTTCAAAGGCTGATGGTATGACCCCTGGACAATAGACCCAGCTAGTTTCAAAAGGCTGATGGTATGACCCCAGGACAATAGACCCAGCTAGTTTCAAAAGGCTGATGGTTTTACCCCTGGACAATAGACCCAGCTAGTTTCAAAAGGCTGATGGTATGACCCCAGGACAATAGACCCAGCTAGTTTCAAAGGCTGATGGTATTACCCCAGGACAATAGACCCAGCTAGTTTCAAAAGGCTGATGGATGACCCCTGGACAATAGACCCAGCTAATTTTTAAAAGGCTGATGGTTGACCCCTGGACAATAGACCCAGCTAGTTTCAAAAGGCTGATGGTATGACCCCTGACAATAGACCCAGCTAGTTTCAAAAGGCTGATGGTATGACCCCCAGGACAACTAAAGATGGACCCCAGCTAGTTTCAAAAAGGCTGATGGTATGACCCCAGGACAATAGACCCAGCTAGTTTCAAGGCTGATGTATGACCCCTGGACAATACCCGCCTATTTCAAAAGGCTGATGGTATGACCCCCTGGACAATAGACCCAGTTTTCAAAAGGCTGATGGTATGACCCCTGACAATAGACCCAGCTAGTTTCAAAGGGCTGATGGTATGACCCCAGGACAATAGACCGCTAGTTTCAAAAGGCTGATGGTATGACCCCAGGACAATAGACCCAGCTAGTTTCAAAGTGCTGATGGTATGACCCCTGGACAATAGACCCAGCTAGTTTCAAAAGGCTGATGGTATGACCCCTGGACAATAGACCCAGCTAGTTTCAAAAGGCTGATGTTATGACCCCTGGACAATAGACCAGCTAGTTTCAAAAGGCTGATGGTATGACCCCAGGACAATAGACCCCCAGCTAGTTTCAAAAAGGCTGATGGTATGACCCCTGGACAATAGACCAGCTAGTTTCAAAAGGCTGATGGTATGACCCCAGGACAAGACCCAGCTAGTTTCAAAAGGCTGATGGTATGACCCCAGGACAATAACCCAGCTAGTTTCAAAAGGCTGATGGTATGACCCCTGGACAATAACCCAGCTAGTTTCAAAAGGCTGATGTATGACCCCAGGACAATAGACCCAGCTAGTTTCAAAGGCTGATGGTATGACCCCAGGACAATAGACCCAGCTAGTTTCAAAAGTGATGGTATGACCCCAGGACAATAGACCCAGCTAGTTTCAAAAGGCTGATGGTATGACCCCAGGACAATAGACCCAGCTAGTTTCAAAAGGCTGATGGTATGACCCCAGGACAATAGACCCAGCTAGTTTCAAAAAGCTGATGGTATGACCCCAGGACAATAGACCCAGCTAGTTTTCAAAAGGCTGATGTATGACCCCTGGACAATAGACCCAGCTAGTTTCAAAAAAGCTGCTGATAGTATGACCCCTGACAATAGACCCAGCTAGTTTCAAAGGCTGATGGTATGACCCCTGGACAATAGACCCAGCTAGTTTCAAAAGATGATGGTATGACCCCTGGACAATAGACCCAGCTATTTCAAAAGGCTGATGGTATGACCCCCAGACAATAGACCCAGCTAGTTTCAAAAGGCTGATGGTATGACCCCTGGACAATAGACCCCTAGTTTCAAAAGGCTGATGGTATGACCCCAGGACAATAGACCCCAGCTAGTTTCAAAAGGCTGATGGTATGACCCCTGGACAATAGACCCAGCTAGTTCAAAGGCTGATGGTATGACCCCAGGACAATAGACCCAGCTAGTTTCAAAGGCTGATGGTATGACCCCAGGACACGATAGCCCATCTAGTTTCAAAAGGCTGATGGTATGACCCCTGGACAATAGACCCTGTTTAGTTTCAAAAGGCTGATGGTATGACTACCCCAGACAATAGACCCAGCTAGTTTCAAAAGGCTGATGGTATGACCCCTGGACAATAGACCCAGCTAGTTTCAAAAGGCTGATGGTATGACCCCAGGACAATAGACCCAGCTATTTCAAAAGGCTGATGGTATGACCCCAGACAATAGACCCAGCTAGTTTCAAAAGGCTGATGGGATGACCCCTGGACAATAGACCCAGCTAGTTTCAAAGGACTGATGGTATGACCCCAGGACAATAGACCCAGCTAGTTTCAAAAGGCTGATGGTATGACCCCAGGACAATAGACCCAGCTAGTTTCAAAAGGCTGATGTATGACCCCTGGACAATAGACCCCAGCTAGTTTCAAAAGGCTGATGGTATGACCCCTGGACAATAGACCCACTAGTTTCAAAAGGCTGATGGTATGACCCCTGGACAATAGACCCAGCTAGTTTCAAAAGGCTGATGGTATGACCCCTGGACAATAGACCCAGCTAGTTTCAAAAGGCTGATGGTATGACCCCTGGACAATAGACCCAGCTAGTTTCAAAAGGCTGATGGTATGACCCCTGGACAATAGACCCAGCTAGTTTCAAAAGGCTGATGGTATGACCCCAGGACATAGACCCAGCTAGTTTCAAAAGGCTGATGGTATGACCCCTGACAATAGACCCAGCTAGTTTCAAAAGGCTGATGGTATGACCCAGGACAATAGAGACCCAGCTAGTTTCAAAAGGCTGATGGTATGACCCCAGGACAATAGACCCAGCTAGTTTCAAAAGGCTGATGGTATGACCCCTGGACAATAGACCCAGCTAGTTTCAAAAGGCTGATGGTATGACCCCTGGACAATAGACCCAGCTAGTTTCAAAAGGCTGATGGTATGACCCCTGGACAATAGACCCAGCTAGTTTCAAAAGGCTGATGGTATGACCCCTGGACAATAGACCCAGCTAGTTTCAAAAGGTTGATGGTATGACCCCAGGACAATAGACCCAGCTAGTTTCAAAAGGCTGATGGTATGACCCCAGGACAATAGACCCAGCTAGTTTCAAAAGGCTGATGGTATGACCCAGGACAATAGACCCAGCTAGTTTCAAAAGCTGATGGTATGACCCCAGGACAATAGACCCAGCTAATTTAAAAGGCTGATGGTATGACCCCTGGACAATAGACCAGCTAGTTTCAAAAGGCTGATGGTATGACCCCTGGACAATAGACCCAGCTAGTTTCAAAAGTGATGGTATGACCCCGGACAATAGACCCAGCTAGTTTCAAAAGGCTGATGGTATGACCCTGGACAATAGACCCAGCTAGTTTCAAAAGGCTGATGGTATGACCCCAGGACAATAGACCCAGCTAGTTTCAAAAGGCTGATGGTATGACCCCTGGACAATAGACCCAGCAATTTTCAAAAGGCTGATGGTATGACCCCTGGACAATAGACCCAGCTAGTTTCAAAAGGCTGATGGTATGACCCCAGGACAATAGACCCAGCTAGTTTCAAAAGGCTGATGGTATGACCCCTGGACATAGACCCAGCTAGTTTCAAAGGCTGATGGTATGACCCCTGGACAATAGACCCAGCTAGTTTCAAAAGGCTGATGGTATGACCCCAGGACAATAGACCCAGCTAGTTTCAAAAGGCTGATGGTATGACCCCAGGACAATAGACCCAGCTAGTTTCAAAAGGCTGATGGTATGACCCCAGGACAATAGACCCAGCTAGTTTCAAAAGGCTGATGGTATGAACCCTGGACAATAGACCCAGCTAGTTTCAAAAGGCTGATGGTATGACCCTGGACAATAGACCCTGCTAGTTCAAAGGCTGATGGTACCCCAGGACAATAGACCCAGCTAGTTTCAAAAGGCTGATGGTATGACCCCTGGACAAGACCCCCAGCTAGTTTCAAAAGGCTGATGGTATGACCCCTGGACAATAGACCCAGCTAGTTTCAAAAGGCTGATGGTATGACCCCTGGACAATAGACCCAGCTAGTTTCAAAAGGCTGATGGTATGACCCCTGGACAATAGACCCAGCTAGTTTCAAAAGGCTGAAGTTATGACCCCAGGACAATAGACCCAGCAATTTTCAAAAGGCTGATGGTATGACCCCAGGACAATAGACCCACCTAGTTTTTCAAAAGGCTGATGGTATGACCCTGGACAATAGACCCAGCTAGTTTCAAAAGGCTGATGGTATGACCCCTGGACAATAGACCCAGCTAGTTTCAAAAGGCTGATGGTATGACCCCTGGACAATAGACCCAGCTAGTTTCTAAAGGTTGATGGCATGACCCCAGGACAATAGACCGCTAATTTTAAAAGGCTGATGGTATGACCCCTGGACAATAGACCCAGCTAGTTTCAAAAGGCTGATGTATGACCCCTGGACAATAGACCCAGCTAGTTTCAAAAGGCTGATGGTATGACCCCAGGACAATAGACCCAGCTAGTTTCAAAAGCTGATGGTATGACCCCTGGACAATAGACCCAGCTAGTTTCAAAAGGCTGATGGTATGACCCCAGGACAATAGACCCACTAGTTTCAAAAGGCTGATGGTATGACCCCATGACAATAGACCCAGCTAGTTTCAAAAGCTGATGGTATGACCCCTGGACAATAGACCCAGCTAGTTTCAAAAGGCTGATGGTATGACCCCTGGACAATAGACCCAGCTAGTTTCAAAAGGCTGATGGTATGACCCTGGACAATAGACCCAGCTAGTTTCAAAAGGCTGATGGTATGACCCCAGGACAATAGACCCAGCTAGTTTCAAAAGGCTGATGGTATGACCCCTGGACAATAGACCCAGCTAGTTTCAAAAGGCTGATGGTATGACCCCAGGACAATAGACCCAGCTAGTTTCAAAAGGCTGATGGTATGACCCCTGGACAATAGACCCAGCTAGTTTCAAAAGGCTGATGGTATGACCCCTGGACAATAGACCCAGCTAGTTTCAAAAGGCTGATGGTATGACCCCAGGACAATAGACCCAGCTAGTTTCAAAAGGCTGATGGTATGACCCCTGGACAATAGACCCAGCTAGTTTCAAAAGGCTGATGGTATGACCCCAGGACAATAGACCCAGCTAGTTTCAAAAGGCTGATGGTATGACCCCTGGACAATAGACCCAGCTAGTTTCAAAAGGCTGATGGTATGACCCCAGGACAATAGACCCAGCTAGTTTCAAAAGGCTGATGGTATGACCCCAGGACAATAGACCCAGCTAGTTTCAAAAGGCTGATGGTATGACCCCTGGACAATAGACCCAGCTAGTTTCAAAAGGCTGATGTATGACCCCAGGACAATAGACCCAGCTAGTTTCAAAAGGCTGATGGTATGACCCCTGGACAATAGACCCAGCTAGTTTCAAAAGGCTGATGGTATGACCCCAGGACAATAGACCCAGCTAGTTTCAAAAGGCTGATGGTATGACCCCAGGACAATAGACCCAGCTAGTTTCAAAAGGCTGATGGTATGACCCCTGGACAATAGACCCAGCTAGTTTCAAAAGGCTGATGGTATGACCCCAGGACAATAGACCCAGCTAGTTTCAAAAGGCTGATGGTATGACCCCTGGACAATAGACCCAGCTAGTTTCAAAAGGCTGATGGTATGACCCCTGGACAATAGACCCAGCTAGTTTCAAAAGGCTGATGGTATGACCCCAGGACAATAGACCCAGCTAGTTTCAAAAGGCTGATGGTATGACCCCTGGACAATAGACCCAGCTAGTTTCAAAAGGCTGATGGTATGACCCCAGGACAATAGACCCAGCTAGTTTCAAAAGGCTGATGGTATGACCCCAGGACAATAGACCCAGCTAGTTTCAAAAGGCTGATGGTATGACCCCAGGACAATAGACCCAGCTAGTTTCAAAAGGCTGATGGTATGACCCCTGGACAATAGACCCAGCTAGTTTCAAAAGGCTGATGGTATGACCCCTGGACAATAGACCCAGCTAGTTTCAAAAGGCTGATGGTATGACCCCAGGACAATAGACCCAGCTAGTTTCAAAAGGCTGATGGTATGACCCCTGGACAATAGACCCAGCTAGTTTCAAAAGGCTGATGGTATGACCCCAGGACAATAGACCCAGCTAGTTTCAAAAGGCTGATGGTATGACCCCTGGACAATAGACCCAGCTAGTTTCAAAAGGCTGATGGTATGACCCCTGGACAATAGACCCAGCTAGTTTCAAAAGGCTGATGGTATGACCCCAGGACAATAGACCCAGCTAGTTTCAAAAGGCTGATGGTATGACCCCGGACAATAGACCCAGCTAGTTTCAAAAGGCTGATGGTATGACCCCAGGACAATAGACCCAGCTAGTTTCAAAAGGCTGATGGTATGACCCCTGGACAATAGACCCAGCTAGTTTCAAAAGGCTGATGGTATGACCCCTGGACAATAGACCCAGCTAGTTTCAAAAGGCTGATGGTATGACCCCAGGACAATAGACCCAGCTAGTTTCAAAAGGCTGATGGTATGACCCCAGGACAATAGACCCAGCTAGTTTCAAAAGGCTGATGGTATGACCCCTGGACAATAGACCCAGCTAGTTTCAAAAGGCTGATGGTATGACCCCAGGACAATAGACCCAGCTAGTTTCAAAAGGCTGATGGTATGACCCTGGACAATAGACCCAGCTAGTTTCAAAAGGCTGATGGTATGACCCCTGGACAATAGACCCAGCTAGTTTCAAAAGGCTGATGGTATGACCCCAGGACAATAGACCCAGCTAGTTTCAAAAGGCTGATGGTATGACCCCTGGACAATAGACCCAGCTAGTTTCAAAAGGCTGATGGTATGACCCCTGGACAATAGACCCAGCTAGTTTTAAAAGGCTGATGGTATGACCCAGGACAATAGACCCAGCTTGTTTCAAAAGGCTGATGGTATGACCCCTGGACAATAGACCCAGCTAGTTTCAAAAGGCTGATGGTATGACCCCTGGACAATAGACCCAGCTAGTTTCAAAAGGCTGATGGTATGACCCCAGGACAATAGACCCAGCTAGTTTCAAAAGGCTGATGGTATGACCCCAGGACAATAGACCCAGCTAGTTTCAAAAGGCTGATGGTATGACCCCTGGACAATAGACCCAGCTAGTTTCAAAAGGCTGATGGTATGACCCCAGGACAATAGACCCAGCTAGTTTCAAAAGGCTGATGGTATGACCCCTGGACAATAGACCCAGCTAGTTTCAAAAGGCTGATGGTATGACCCCTGGACAATAGACCCAGCTAGTTTCAAAAGGCTGATGGTATGACCCCTGGACAATAGACCCAGCTAGTTTCAAAAGGCTGATGGTATGACCCCAGGACAATAGACCCAGCTAGTTTCAAAAGGCTGATGGTATGACCCCAGGACAATAGACCCAGCTAGTTTCAAAAGGCTGATGGTATGACCCCAGGACAATAGACCCAGCTAGTTTCAAAAGGCTGATGGTATGACCCCAGGACAATAGACCCAGCTAGTTTCAAAAGGCTGATGGTATGACCCTGGACAATAGACCCAGCTAGTTTCAAAAGGCTGATGGTATGACCCCTGGACAATAGACCCAGCTAGTTTCAAAAGGCTGATGGTATGACCCCAGGACAATAGACCCAGCTAGTTTCAAAAGGCTGATGGTATGACCCCTGGACAATAGACCCAGCTAGTTTCAAAAGGCTGATGGTATGACCCCAGGACAATAGACCCAGCTAGTTTCAAAAGGCTGATGGTATGACCCCAGGACAATAGACCCAGCTAGTTTCAAAAGGCTGATGGTATGACCCCAGGACAATAGACCCAGCTAGTTTCAAAAGGCTGATGGTATGACCCCTGGACAATAGACCCAGCTAGTTTCAAAAGGCTGATGGTATGACCCCTGGACAATAGACCCAGCTAGTTTCAAAAGGCTGATGGTATGACCCCAGGACAATAGACCCAGCTAGTTTCAAAAGGCTGATGGTATGACCCCTGGACAATAGACCCAGCTAGTTTCAAAAGGCTGATGGTATGACCCCAGGACAATAGACCCAGCTAGTTTCAAAAGGCTGATGGTATGACCCCTGGACAATAGACCCAGCTAGTTTCAAAAGGCTGATGGTATGACCCCAGGACAATAGACCCAGCTAGTTTCAAAAGGCTGATGGTATGACCCCTGGACAATAGACCCAGCTAGTTTCAAAAGGCTGATGGTATGACCCCAGGACAATAGACCCAGCTAGTTTCAAAAGGCTGATGGTATGACCCCAGGACAATAGACCCAGCTAGTTTCAAAAGGCTGATGGTATGACCCCAGGACAATAGACCCAGCTAGTTTCAAAAGGCTGATGGTATGACCCCTGGACAATAGACCCAGCTAGTTTCAAAAGGCTGATGGTATGACCCCTGGACAATAGACCCAGCTAGTTTCAAAAGGCTGATGGTATGACCCCTGGACAATAGACCCAGCTAGTTTCAAAAGGCTGATGGTATGACCCCTGGACAATAGACCCAGCTAGTTTCAAAAGGCTGATGGTATGACCCCTGGACAATAGACCCAGCTAGTTTCAAAAGGCTGATGGTATGACCCCTGGACAATAGACCCAGCTAGTTTCAAAAGGCTGATGGTATGACCCCTGGACAATAGACCCAGCTAGTTTCAAAAGGCTGATAGTATGACCCAGGACAATAGACCCAGCTAGTTTCAAAAGGCTGATGGTATGACCCCTGGACAATAGACCCAGCTAGTTTCAAAAGGCTGATGGTATGACCCCAGGACAATAGACCCAGCTAGTTTCAAAAGGCTGATGGTATGACCCCTGGACAATAGACCCAGCTAGTTTCAAAAGGCTGATGGTATGACCCCAGGACAATAGACCCAGCTAGTTTCAAAAGGCTGATGGTATGACCCCAGGACAATAGACCCAGCTAGTTTCAAAAGGCTGATGGTATGACCCCTGGACAATAGACCCAGCTAGTTTCAAAAGGCTGATGGTATGACCCCAGGACAATAGACCCAGCTAGTTTCAAAAGGCTGATGGTATGACCCCAGGACAATAGACCCAGCTAGTTTCAAAAGGCTGATGGTATGACCCCTGGACAATAGACCCAGCTAGTTTCAAAAGGCTGATGGTATGACCCCTGGACAATAGACCCAGCTAGTTTCAAAAGGCTGATGGTATGACCCCAGGACAATAGACCCAGCTAGTTTCAAAAGGCTGATGGTATGAACCCTGGACAATAGACCCAGCTAGTTTCAAAAGGCTGATGGTATGACCCCAGGACAATAGACCCAGCTAGTTTCAAAAGGCTGATGGTATGACCCCAGGACAATAGACCCAGCTAGTTTCAAAAGGCTGATGGTATGACCCCAGGACAATAGACCCAGCTAGTTTCAAAAGGCTGATGGTATGACCCTGGACAATAGACCCAGCTAGTTTCAAAAGGCTGATGGTATGACCCCTGGACAATAGACCCAGCTAGTTTCAAAAGGCTGATGGTATGACCCCAGGACAATAGACCCAGCTAGTTTCAAAAGGCTGATGGTATGACCCCTGGACAATAGACCCAGCTAGTTTCAAAAGGCTGATGGTATGACCCCAGGACAATAGACCCAGCTAGTTTCAAAAGGCTGATGGTATGACCCCAGGACAATAGACCCAGCTAGTTTCAAAAGGCTGATGGTATGACCCCAGGACAATAGACCCAGCTAGTTTCAAAAGGCTGATGGTATGACCCCAGGACAATAGACCCAGCTAGTTTCAAAAGGCTGATGGTATGACCCCTGGACAATAGACCCAGCTAGTTTCAAAAGGCTGATGGTATGACCCCTGGACAATAGACCCAGCTAGTTTCAAAAGGCTGATGGTATGACCCCAGGACAATAGACCCAGCTAGTTTCAAAAGGCTGATGGTATGACCCCAGGACAATAGACCCAGCTAGTTTCAAAAGGCTGATGGTATGACCCCTGGACAATAGACCCAGCTAGTTTCAAAAGGCTGATGGTATGACCCCTGGACAATAGACCCAGCTAGTTTCAAAAGGCTGATGGTATGACCCCAGGACAATAGACCCAGCTAGTTTCAAAAGGCTGATGGTATGACCCCAGGACAATAGACCCAGCTAGTTTCAAAAGGCTGATGGTATGACCCCAGGACAATAGACCCAGCTAGTTTCAAAAGGCTGATGGTATGACCCCTGGACAATAGACCCAGCTAGTTTCAAAAGGCTGATGGTATGACCCCTGGACAATAGACCCAGCTAGTTTCAAAAGGCTGATGGTATGACCCCAGGACAATAGACCCAGCTAGTTTCAAAAGGCTGATGGTATGACCCCAGGACAATAGACCCAGCTAGTTTCAAAAGGCTGATGGTATGACCCCAGGACAATAGACCCAGCTAGTTTCAAAAGGCTGATGGTATGACCCCTGGACAATAGACCCAGCTAGTTTCAAAAGGCTGATGGTATGACCCCTGGACAATAGACCCAGCTAGTTTCAAAAGGCTGATGGTATGACCCCAGGACAATAGACCCAGCTAGTTTCAAAAGGCTGATGGTATGACCCCAGGACAATAGACCCAGCTAGTTTCAAAAGGCTGATGGTATGACCCCAGGACAATAGACCCAGCTAGTTTCAAAAGGCTGATGGTATGACCCCTGGACAATAGACCCAGCTAGTTTCAAAAGGCTGATGGTATGACCCCTGGACAATAGACCCAGCTAGTTTCAAAAGGCTGATGGTATGACCCCTGGACAATAGACCCAGCTAGTTTCAAAAGGCTGATGGTATGACCCCAGGACAATAGACCCAGCTAGTTTCAAAAGGCTGATGGTATGACCCCTGGACAATAGACCCAGCTAGTTTCAAAAGGCTGATGGTATGACCCCAGGACAATAGACCCAGCTAGTTTCAAAAGGCTGATGGTATGACCCCAGGACAATAGACCCAGCTAGTTTCAAAAGGCTGATGGTATGACCCCTGGACAATAGACCCAGCTAGTTTCAAAAGGCTGATGGTATGACCCCTGGACAATAGACCCAGCTAGTTTCAAAAGGCTGATGGTATGACCCCTGGACAATAGACCCAGCTAGTTTCAAAAGGCTGATGGTATGACCCCAGGACAATAGACCCAGCTAGTTTCAAAAGGCTGATGGTATGACCCCTGGACAATAGACCCAGCTAGTTTCAAAAGGCTGATGGTATGACCCCAGGACAATAGACCCAGCTAGTTTCAAAAGGCTGATGGTATGACCCCAGGACAATAGACCCAGCTAGTTTCAAAAGGCTGATGGTATGACCCCTGGACAATAGACCCAGCTAGTTTCAAAAGGCTGATGGTATGACCCCAGGACAATAGACCCAGCTAGTTTCAAAAGGCTGATGGTATGACCCCTGGACAATAGACCCAGCTAGTTTCAAAAGGCTGATGGTATGACCCCAGGACAATAGACCCAGCTAGTTTCAAAAGGCTGATGGTATGACCCCAGGACAATAGACCCAGCTAGTTTCAAAAGGCTGATGGTATGACCCCAGGACAATAGACCCAGCTAGTTTCAAAAGGCTGATGGTATGACCCCAGGACAATAGACCCAGCTAGTTTCAAAAGGCTGATGGTATGACCCCTGGACAATAGACCCAGCTAGTTTCAAAAGGCTGATGGTATGACCCCTGGACAATAGACCCAGCTAGTTTCAAAAGGCTGATGGTATGACCCCAGGACAATAGACCCAGCTAGTTTCAAAAGGCTGATGGTATGACCCCTGGACAATAGACCCAGCTAGTTTCAAAAGGCTGATGGTATGACCCCAGGACAATAGACCCAGCTAGTTTCAAAAGGCTGATGGTATGACCCCAGGACAATAGACCCAGCTAGTTTCAAAAGGCTGATGGTATGACCCCAGGACAATAGACCCAGCTAGTTTCAAAAGGCTGATGGTATGACCCCAGGACAATAGACCCAGCTAGTTTCAAAAGGCTGATGGTATGACCCCTGGACAATAGACCCAGCTAGTTTCAAAAGGCTGATGGTATGACCCCTGGACAATAGACCCAGCTAGTTTCAAAAGGCTGATGGTATGACCCCTGGACAATAGACCCAGCTAGTTTCAAAAGGCTGATGGTATGACCCCAGGACAATAGACCCAGCTAGTTTCAAAAGGCTGATGGTATGACCCCTGGACAATAGACCCAGCTAGTTTCAAAAGGCTGATGGTATGACCCCAGGACAATAGACCCAGCTAGTTTCAAAAGGCTGATGGTATGACCCTGGACAATAGACCCAGCTAGTTTCAAAAGGCTGATGGTATGACCCCTGGACAATAGACCCAGCTAGTTTCAAAAGGCTGATGGTATGACCCCAGGACAATAGACCCAGCTAGTTTCAAAAGGCTGATGGTATGACCCCTGGACAATAGACCCAGCTAGTTTCAAAAGGCTGATGGTATGACCCCAGGACAATAGACCCAGCTAGTTTCAAAAGGCTGATGGTATGACCCCAGGACAATAGACCCAGCTAGTTTCAAAAGGCTGATGGTATGACCCCAGGACAATAGACCCAGCTAGTTTCAAAAGGCTGATGGTATGACCCCAGGACAATAGACCCAGCTAGTTTCAAAAGGCTGATGGTATGACCCCAGGACAATAGACCCAGCTAGTTTCAAAAGGCTGATGGTATGACCCCAGGACAATAGACCCAGCTAGTTTCAAAAGGCTGATGGTATGACCCCTGGACAATAGACCCAGCTAGTTTCAAAAGGCTGATGGTATGACCCCAGGACAATAGACCCAGCTAGTTTCAAAAGGCTGATGGTATGACCCCAGGACAATAGACCCAGCTAGTTTCAAAAGGCTGATGGTATGACCCCTGGACAATAGACCCAGCTAGTTTCAAAAGGCTGATGGTATGACCCCAGGACAATAGACCCAGCTAGTTTCAAAAGGCTGATGGTATGACCCCTGGACAATAGACCCAGCTAGTTTCAAAAGGCTGATGGTATGACCCCTGGACAATAGACCCAGCTAGTTTCAAAAGGCTGATGGTATGACCCCTGGACAATAGACCCAGCTAGTTTCAAAAGGCTGATGGTATGACCCCAGGACAATAGACCCAGCTAGTTTCAAAAGGCTGATGGTATGACCCCTGGACAATAGACCCAGCTAGTTTCAAAAGGCTGATGGTATGACCCCAGGACAATAGACCCAGCTAGTTTCAAAAGGCTGATGGTATGACCCCAGGACAATAGACCCAGCTAGTTTCAAAAGGCTGATGGTATGACCCCAGGACAATAGACCCAGCTAGTTTCAAAAGGCTGATGGTATGACCCCAGGACAATAGACCCAGCTAGTTTCAAAAGGCTGATGGTATGACCCCTGGACAATAGACCCAGCTAGTTTCAAAAGGCTGATGGTATGACCCCAGGACAATAGACCCAGCTAGTTTCAAAAGGCTGATGGTATGACCCCAGGACAATAGACCCAGCTAGTTTCAAAAGGCTGATGGTATGACCCCAGGACAATAGACCCAGCTAGTTTCAAAAGGCTGATGGTATGACCCTGGACAATAGACCCAGCTAGTTTCAAAAGGCTGATGGTATGACCCCTGGACAATAGACCCAGCTAGTTTCAAAAGGCTGATGGTATGACCCCAGGACAATAGACCCAGCTAGTTTCAAAAGGCTGATGGTATGACCCCTGGACAATAGACCCAGCTAGTTTCAAAAGGCTGATGGTATGACCCCAGGACAATAGACCCAGCTAGTTTCAAAAGGCTGATGGTATGACCCCAGGACAATAGACCCAGCTAGTTTCAAAAGGCTGATGGTATGACCCCAGGACAATAGACCCAGCTAGTTTCAAAAGGCTGATGGTATGACCCCTGGACAATAGACCCAGCTAGTTTCAAAAGGCTGATGGTATGACCCCTGGACAATAGACCCAGCTAGTTTCAAAAGGCTGATGGTATGACCCCAGGACAATAGACCCAGCTAGTTTCAAAAGGCTGATGGTATGACCCCTGGACAATAGACCCAGCTAGTTTCAAAAGGCTGATGGTATGACCCCAGGACAATAGACCCAGCTAGTTTCAAAAGGCTGATGGTATGACCCCAGGACAATAGACCCAGCTAGTTTCAAAAGGCTGATGGTATGACCCCTGGACAATAGACCCAGCTAGTTTCAAAAGGCTGATGGTATGACCCCTGGACAATAGACCCAGCTAGTTTCAAAAGGCTGATGGTATGACCCCAGGACAATAGACCCAGCTAGTTTCAAAAGGCTGATGGTATGACCCCTGGACAATAGACCCAGCTAGTTTCAAAAGGCTGATGGTATGACCCCAGGACAATAGACCCAGCTAGTTTCAAAAGGCTGATGGTATGACCCCAGGACAATAGACCCAGCTAGTTTCAAAAGGCTGATGGTATGACCCCTGGACAATAGACCCAGCTAGTTTCAAAAGGCTGATGGTATGACCCCTGGACAATAGACCCAGCTAGTTTCAAAAGGCTGATGGTATGACCCCTGGACAATAGACCCAGCTAGTTTCAAAAGGCTGATGGTATGACCCCTGGACAATAGACCCAGCTAGTTTCAAAAGGCTGATGGTATGACCCCTGGACAATAGACCCAGCTAGTTTCAAAAGGCTGATGGTATGACCCCTGGACAATAGACCCAGCTAGTTTCAAAAGGCTGATGGTATGACCCTGGACAATAGACCCAGCTAGTTTCAAAAGGCTGATGGTATGACCCCTGGACAATAGACCCAGCTAGTTTCAAAAGGCTGATGGTATGACCCCAGGACAATAGACCCAGCTAGTTTCAAAAGGCTGATGGTATGACCCCAGGACAATAGACCCAGCTAGTTTCAAAAGGCTGATGGTATGACCCCAGGACAATAGACCCAGCTAGTTTCAAAAGGCTGATGGTATGACCCCTGGACAATAGACCCAGCTAGTTTCAAAAGGCTGATGGTATGACCCCTGGACAATAGACCCAGCTAGTTTCAAAAGGCTGATGGTATGACCCCAGGACAATAGACCCAGCTAGTTTCAAAAGGCTGATGGTATGACCCCTGGACAATAGACCCAGCTAGTTTCAAAAGGCTGATGGTATGACCCCTGGACAATAGACCCAGCTAGTTTCAAAAGGCTGATGGTATGACCCCTGGACAATAGACCCAGCTAGTTTCAAAAGGCTGATGGTATGACCCCTGGACAATAGACCCAGCTAGTTTCAAAAGGCTGATGGTATGACCCCTGGACAATAGACCCAGCTAGTTTCAAAAGGCTGATGGTATGACCCCAGGACAATAGACCCAGCTAGTTTCAAAAGGCTGATGGTATGACCCCTGGACAATAGACCCAGCTAGTTTCAAAAGGCTGATGGTATGACCCCTGGACAATAGACCCAGCTAGTTTCAAAAGGCTGATGGTATGACCCCTGGACAATAGACCCAGCTAGTTTCAAAAGGCTGATGGTATGACCCCAGGACAATAGACCCAGCTAGTTTCAAAAGGCTGATGGTATGACCCCAGGACAATAGACCCAGCTAGTTTCAAAAGGCTGATGGTATGACCCCAGGACAATAGACCCAGCTAGTTTCAAAAGGCTGATGGTATGACCCCTGGACAATAGACCCAGCTAGTTTCAAAAGGCTGATGGTATGACCCCTGGACAATAGACCCAGCTAGTTTCAAAAGGCTGATGGTATGACCCCTGGACAATAGACCCAGCTAGTTTCAAAAGGCTGATGGTATGACCCCTGGACAATAGACCCAGCTAGTTTCAAAAGGCTGATGGTATGACCCCAGGACAATAGACCCAGCTAGTTTCAAAAGGCTGATGGTATGACCCCTGGACAATAGACCCAGCTAGTTTCAAAAGGCTGATGGTATGACCCCTGGACAATAGACCCAGCTAGTTTCAAAAGGCTGATGGTATGACCCCAGGACAATAGACCCAGCTAGTTTCAAAAGGCTGATGGTATGACCCCAGGACAATAGACCCAGCTAGTTTCAAAAGGCTGATGGTATGACCCCAGGACAATAGACCCAGCTAGTTTCAAAAGGCTGATGGTATGACCCCTGGACAATAGACCCAGCTAGTTTCAAAAGGCTGATGGTATGACCCCAGGACAATAGACCCAGCTAGTTTCAAAAGGCTGATGGTATGACCCCAGGACAATAGACCCAGCTAGTTTCAAAAGGCTGATGGTATGACCCCTGGACAATAGACCCAGCTAGTTTCAAAAGGCTGATGGTATGACCCCTGGACAATAGACCCAGCTAGTTTCAAAAGGCTGATGGTATGACCCCAGGACAATAGACCCAGCTAGTTTCAAAAGGCTGATGGTATGACCCCAGGACAATAGACCCAGCTAGTTTCAAAAGGCTGATGGTATGACCCCAGGACAATAGACCCAGCTAGTTTCAAAAGGCTGATGGTATGACCCCAGGACAATAGACCCAGCTAGTTTCAAAAGGCTGATGGTATGACCCCTGGACAATAGACCCAGCTAGTTTCAAAAGGCTGATGGTATGACCCCAGGACAATAGACCCAGCTAGTTTCAAAAGGCTGATGGTATGACCCCTGGACAATAGACCCAGCTAGTTTCAAAAGGCTGATGGTATGACCCCAGGACAATAGACCCAGCTAGTTTCAAAAGGCTGATGGTATGACCCCAGGACAATAGACCCAGCTAGTTTCAAAAGGCTGATGGTATGACCCCTGGACAATAGACCCAGCTAGTTTCAAAAGGCTGATGGTATGACCCCAGGACAATAGACCCAGCTAGTTTCAAAAGGCTGATGGTATGACCCCAGGACAATAGACCCAGCTAGTTTCAAAAGGCTGATGGTATGACCCCAGGACAATAGACCCAGCTAGTTTCAAAAGGCTGATGGTATGACCCCAGGACAATAGACCCAGCTAGTTTCAAAAGGCTGATGGTATGACCCCAGGACAATAGACCCAGCTAGTTTCAAAAGGCTGATGGTATGACCCCTGGACAATAGACCCAGCTAGTTTCAAAAGGCTGATGGTATGACCCCAGGACAATAGACCCAGCTAGTTTCAAAAGGCTGATGGTATGACCCCAGGACAATAGACCCAGCTAGTTTCAAAAGGCTGATGGTATGACCCCAGGACAATAGACCCAGCTAGTTTCAAAAGGCTGATGGTATGACCCCAGGACAATAGACCCAGCTAGTTTCAAAAGGCTGATGGTATGACCCCTGGACAATAGACCCAGCTAGTTTCAAAAGGCTGATGGTATGACCCCTGGACAATAGACCCAGCTAGTTTCAAAAGGCTGATGGTATGACCCCTGGACAATAGACCCAGCTAGTTTCAAAAGGCTGATGGTATGACCCCTGGACAATAGACCCAGCTAGTTTCAAAAGGCTGATGGTATGACCCCAGGACAATAGACCCAGCTAGTTTCAAAAGGCTGATGGTATGACCCCTGGACAATAGACCCAGCTAGTTTCAAAAGGCTGATGGTATGACCCCAGGACAATAGACCCAGCTAGTTTCAAAAGGCTGATGGTATGACCCCTGGACAATAGACCCAGCTAGTTTCAAAAGGCTGATGGTATGACCCCAGGACAATAGACCCAGCTAGTTTCAAAAGGCTGATGGTATGACCCCTGGACAATAGACCCAGCTAGTTTCAAAAGGCTGATGGTATGACCCCAGGACAATAGACCCAGCTAGTTTCAAAAGGCTGATGGTATGACCCCAGGACAATAGACCCAGCTAGTTTCAAAAGGCTGATGGTATGACCCCAGGACAATAGACCCAGCTAGTTTCAAAAGGCTGATGGTATGACCCCTGGACAATAGACCCAGCTAGTTTCAAAAGGCTGATGGTATGACCCCTGGACAATAGACCCAGCTAGTTTCAAAAGGCTGATGGTATGACCCCAGGACAATAGACCCAGCTAGTTTCAAAAGGCTGATGGTATGACCCCAGGACAATAGACCCAGCTAGTTTCAAAAGGCTGATGGTATGACCCCAGGACAATAGACCCAGCTAGTTTCAAAAGGCTGATGGTATGACCCCAGGACAATAGACCCAGCTAGTTTCAAAAGGCTGATGGTATGACCCCTGGACAATAGACCCAGCTAGTTTCAAAAGGCTGATGGTATGACCCCAGGACAATAGACCCAGCTAGTTTCAAAAGGCTGATGGTATGACCCCAGGACAATAGACCCAGCTAGTTTCAAAAGGCTGATGGTATGACCCCAGGACAATAGACCCAGCTAGTTTCAAAAGGCTGATGGTATGACCCCAGGACAATAGACCCAGCTAGTTTCAAAAGGCTGATGGTATGACCCCAGGACAATAGACCCAGCTAGTTTCAAAAGGCTGATGGTATGACCCCAGGACAATAGACCCAGCTAGTTTCAAAAGGCTGATGGTATGACCCCTGGACAATAGACCCAGCTAGTTTCAAAAGGCTGATGGTATGACCCCAGGACAATAGACCCAGCTAGTTTCAAAAGGCTGATGGTATGACCCCTGGACAATAGACCCAGCTAGTTTCAAAAGGCTGATGGTATGACCCCAGGACAATAGACCCAGCTAGTTTCAAAAGGCTGATGGTATGACCCCAGGACAATAGACCCAGCTAGTTTCAAAAGGCTGATGGTATGACCCCAGGACAATAGACCCAGCTAGTTTCAAAAGGCTGATGGTATGACCCCAGGACAATAGACCCAGCTAGTTTCAAAAGGCTGATGGTATGACCCCAGGACAATAGACCCAGCTAGTTTCAAAAGGCTGATGGTATGACCCCAGGACAATAGACCCAGCTAGTTTCAAAAGGCTGATGGTATGACCCCAGGACAATAGACCCAGCTAGTTTCAAAAGGCTGATGGTATGACCCCTGGACAATAGACCCAGCTAGTTTCAAAAGGCTGATGGTATGACCCCTGGACAATAGACCCAGCTAGTTTCAAAAGGCTGATGGTATGACCCCTGGACAATAGACCCAGCTAGTTTCAAAAGGCTGATGGTATGACCCCAGGACAATAGACCCAGCTAGTTTCAAAAGGCTGATGGTATGACCCCAGGACAATAGACCCAGCTAGTTTCAAAAGGCTGATGGTATGACCCCAGGACAATAGACCCAGCTAGTTTCAAAAGGCTGATGGTATGACCCCAGGACAATAGACCCAGCTAGTTTCAAAAGGCTGATGGTATGACCCCTGGACAATAGACCCAGCTAGTTTCAAAAGGCTGATGGTATGACCCCAGGACAATAGACCCAGCTAGTTTCAAAAGGCTGATGGTATGACCCCTGGACAATAGACCCAGCTAGTTTCAAAAGGCTGATGGTATGACCCCAGGACAATAGACCCAGCTAGTTTCAAAAGGCTGATGGTATGACCCCTGGACAATAGACCCAGCTAGTTTCAAAAGGCTGATGGTATGACCCCAGGACAATAGACCCAGCTAGTTTCAAAAGGCTGATGGTATGACCCCAGGACAATAGACCCAGCTAGTTTCAAAAGGCTGATGGTATGACCCCTGGACAATAGACCCAGCTAGTTTCAAAAGGCTGATGGTATGACCCCAGGACAATAGACCCAGCTAGTTTCAAAAGGCTGATGGTATGACCCCAGGACAATAGACCCAGCTAGTTTCAAAAGGCTGATGGTATGACCCCTGGACAATAGACCCAGCTAGTTTCAAAAGGCTGATGGTATGACCCCAGGACAATAGACCCAGCTAGTTTCAAAAGGCTGATGGTATGACCCCAGGACAATAGACCCAGCTAGTTTCAAAAGGCTGATGGTATGACCCCAGGACAATAGACCCAGCTAGTTTCAAAAGGCTGATGGTATGACCCCAGGACAATAGACCCAGCTAGTTTCAAAAGGCTGATGGTATGACCCCAGGACAATAGACCCAGCTAGTTTCAAAAGGCTGA
Source organism: Oncorhynchus kisutch (assembly GCF_002021735.2). Classification (NCBI taxonomy): domain Eukaryota; kingdom Metazoa; phylum Chordata; class Actinopteri; order Salmoniformes; family Salmonidae; genus Oncorhynchus; species Oncorhynchus kisutch. The sequence goes on along the minus strand of NW_022264303.1, from coordinate 10,027 downwards.
TGGTATGACCCCTGGACAATAGACCCAGCTAGTTTCAAAAGGCTGATGGTATGACCCCAGGACAATAGACCCAGCTAGTTTCAAAAGGCTGATGGTATGACCCCAGGACAATAGACCCAGCTAGTTTCAAAAGGCTGATGGTATGACCCCTGGACAATAGACCCAGCTAGTTTCAAAAGGCTGATGGTATGACCCCTGGACAATAGACCCAGCTAGTTTCAAAAGGCTGATGGTATGACCCCAGGACAATAGACCCAGCTAGTTTCAAAAGGCTGATGGTATGACCCCAGGACAATAGACCCAGCTAGTTTCAAAAGGCTGATGGTATGACCCCTGGACAATAGACCCAGCTAGTTTCAAAAGGCTGATGGTATGACCCCTGGACAATAGACCCAGCTAGTTTCAAAAGGCTGATGGTATGACCCCAGGACAATAGACCCAGCTAGTTTCAAAAGGCTGATGGTATGACCCCAGGACAATAGACCCAGCTAGTTTCAAAAGGCTGATGGTATGACCCCTGGACAATAGACCCAGCTAGTTTCAAAAGGCTGATGGTATGACCCCTGGACAATAGACCCAGCTAGTTTCAAAAGGCTGATGGTATGACCCCAGGACAATAGACCCAGCTAGTTTCAAAAGGCTGATGGTATGACCCCAGGACAATAGACCCAGCTAGTTTCAAAAGGCTGATGGTATGACCCCAGGACAATAGACCCAGCTAGTTTCAAAAGGCTGATGGTATGACCCCTGGACAATAGACCCAGCTAGTTTCAAAAGGCTGATGGTATGACCCCTGGACAATAGACCCAGCTAGTTTCAAAAGGCTGATGGTATGACCCCAGGACAATAGACCCAGCTAGTTTCAAAAGGCTGATGGTATGACCCCAGGACAATAGACCCAGCTAGTTTCAAAAGGCTGATGGTATGACCCCAGGACAATAGACCCAGCTAGTTTCAAAAGGCTGATGGTATGACCCTGGACAATAGACCCAGCTAGTTTCAAAAGGCTGATGGTATGACCCCTGGACAATAGACCCAGCTAGTTTCAAAAGGCTGATGGTATGACCCCTGGACAATAGACCCAGCTAGTTTCAAAAGGCTGATGGTATGACCCCAGGACAATAGACCCAGCTAGTTTCAAAAGGCTGATGGTATGACCCCTGGACAATAGACCCAGCTAGTTTCAAAAGGCTGATGGTATGACCCCTGGACAATAGACCCAGCTAGTTTCAAAAGGCTGATGGTATGACCCCAGGACAATAGACCCAGCTAGTTTCAAAAGGCTGATGGTATGACCCCTGGACAATAGACCCAGCTAGTTTCAAAAGGCTGATGGTATGACCCCAGGACAATAGACCCAGCTAGTTTCAAAAGGCTGATGGTATGACCCCAGGACAATAGACCCAGCTAGTTTCAAAAGGCTGATGGTATGACCCCTGGACAATAGACCCAGCTAGTTTCAAAAGGCTGATGGTATGACCCCAGGACAATAGACCCAGCTAGTTTCAAAAGGCTGATGGTATGACCCCAGGACAATAGACCCAGCTAGTTTCAAAAGGCTGATGGTATGACCCCAGGACAATAGACCCAGCTAGTTTCAAAAGGCTGATGGTATGACCCCAGGACAATAGACCCAGCTAGTTTCAAAAGGCTGATGGTATGACCCCAGGACAATAGACCCAGCTAGTTTCAAAAGGCTGATGGTATGACCCCTGGACAATAGACCCAGCTAGTTTCAAAAGGCTGATGGTATGACCCCAGGACAATAGACCCAGCTAGTTTCAAAAGGCTGATGGTATGACCCCAGGACAATAGACCCAGCTAGTTTCAAAAGGCTGATGGTATGACCCCAGGACAATAGACCCAGCTAGTTTCAAAAGGCTGATGGTATGACCCCTGGACAATAGACCCAGCTAGTTTCAAAAGGCTGATGGTATGACCCCAGGACAATAGACCCAGCTAGTTTCAAAAGGCTGATGGTATGACCCCTGGACAATAGACCCAGCTAGTTTCAAAAGGCTGATGGTATGACCCCAGGACAATAGACCCAGCTAGTTTCAAAAGGCTGATGGTATGACCCCTGGACAATAGACCCAGCTAGTTTCAAAAGGCTGATGGTATGACCCCAGGACAATAGACCCAGCTAGTTTCAAAAGGCTGATGGTATGACCCCAGGACAATAGACCCAGCTAGTTTCAAAAGGCTGATGGTATGACCCCAGGACAATAGACCCAGCTAGTTTCAAAAGGCTGATGGTATGACCCCTGGACAATAGACCCAGCTAGTTTCAAAAGGCTGATGGTATGACCCCAGGACAATAGACCCAGCTAGTTTCAAAAGGCTGATGGTATGACCCCAGGACAATAGACCCAGCTAGTTTCAAAAGGCTGATGGTATGACCCCAGGACAATAGACCCAGCTAGTTTCAAAAGGCTGATGGTATGACCCCAGGACAATAGACCCAGCTAGTTTCAAAAGGCTGATGGTATGACCCCAGGACAATAGACCCAGCTAGTTTCAAAAGGCTGATGGTATGACCCCAGGACAATAGACCCAGCTAGTTTCAAAAGGCTGATGGTATGACCCCAGGACAATAGACCCAGCTAGTTTCAAAAGGCTGATGGTATGACCCCAGGACAATAGACCCAGCTAGTTTCAAAAGGCTGATGGTATGACCCCAGGACAATAGACCCAGCTAGTTTCAAAAGGCTGATGGTATGACCCCAGGACAATAGACCCAGCTAGTTTCAAAAGGCTGATGGTATGACCCCAGGACAATAGACCCAGCTAGTTTCAAAAGGCTGATGGTATGACCCCAGGACAATAGACCCAGCTAGTTTCAAAAGGCTGATGGTATGACCCCAGGACAATAGACCCAGCTAGTTTCAAAAGGCTGATGGTATGACCCCAGGACAATAGACCCAGCTAGTTTCAAAAGGCTGATGGTATGACCCCAGGACAATAGACCCAGCTAGTTTCAAAAGGCTGATGGTATGACCCCAGGACAATAGACCCAGCTAGTTTCAAAAGGCTGATGGTATGACCCCTGGACAATAGACCCAGCTAGTTTCAAAAGGCTGATGGTATGACCCCTGGACAATAGACCCAGCTAGTTTCAAAAGGCTGATGGTATGACCCCAGGACAATAGACCCAGCTAGTTTCAAAAGGCTGATGGTATGACCCCAGGACAATAGACCCAGCTAGTTTCAAAAGGCTGATGGTATGACCCCAGGACAATAGACCCAGCTAGTTTCAAAAGGCTGATGGTATGACCCCTGGACAATAGACCCAGCTAGTTTCAAAAGGCTGATGGTATGACCCCAGGACAATAGACCCAGCTAGTTTCAAAAGGCTGATGGTATGACCCCAGGACAATAGACCCAGCTAGTTTCAAAAGGCTGATGGTATGACCCTGGACAATAGACCCAGCTAGTTTCAAAAGGCTGATGGTATGACCCCTGGACAATAGACCCAGCTAGTTTCAAAAGGCTGATGGTATGACCCCTGGACAATAGACCCAGCTAGTTTCAAAAGGCTGATGGTATGACCCCAGGACAATAGACCCAGCTAGTTTCAAAAGGCTGATGGTATGACCCCAGGACAATAGACCCAGCTAGTTTCAAAAGGCTGATGGTATGACCCCAGGACAATAGACCCAGCTAGTTTCAAAAGGCTGATGGTATGACCCCTGGACAATAGACCCAGCTAGTTTCAAAAGGCTGATGGTATGACCCCAGGACAATAGACCCAGCTAGTTTCAAAAGGCTGATGGTATGACCCCAGGACAATAGACCCAGCTAGTTTCAAAAGGCTGATGGTATGACCCCAGGACAATAGACCCAGCTAGTTTCAAAAGGCTGATGGTATGACCCCAGGACAATAGACCCAGCTAGTTTCAAAAGGCTGATGGTATGACCCTGGACAATAGACCCAGCTAGTTTCAAAAGGCTGATGGTATGACCCCAGGACAATAGACCCAGCTAGTTTCAAAAGGCTGATGGTATGACCCCAGGACAATAGACCCAGCTAGTTTCAAAAGGCTGATGGTATGACCCCAGGACAATAGACCCAGCTAGTTTCAAAAGGCTGATGGTATGACCCCAGGACAATAGACCCAGCTAGTTTCAAAAGGCTGATGGTATGACCCCTGGACAATAGACCCAGCTAGTTTCAAAAGGCTGATGGTATGACCCTGGACAATAGACCCAGCTAGTTTCAAAAGGCTGATGGTATGACCCCTGGACAATAGACCCAGCTAGTTTCAAAAGGCTGATGGTATGACCCCAGGACAATAGACCCAGCTAGTTTCAAAAGGCTGATGGTATGACCCCTGGACAATAGACCCAGCTAGTTTCAAAAGGCTGATGGTATGACCCCAGGACAATAGACCCAGCTAGTTTCAAAAGGCTGATGGTATGACCCCTGGACAATAGACCCAGCTAGTTTCAAAAGGCTGATGGTATGACCCCAGGACAATAGACCCAGCTAGTTTCAAAAGGCTGATGGTATGACCCAGGACAATAGACCCAGCTAGTTTCAAAAGGCTGATGGTATGACCCCAGGACAATAGACCCAGCTAGTTTCAAAAGGCTGATGGTATGACCCCAGGACAATAGACCCAGCTAGTTTCAAAAGGCTGATGGTATGACCCCAGGACAATAGACCCAGCTAGTTTCAAAAGGCTGATGGTATGACCCCTGGACAATAGACCCAGCTAGTTTCAAAAGGCTGATGGTATGACCCCTGGACAATAGACCCAGCTAGTTTCAAAAGGCTGATGGTATGACCCCTGGACAATAGACCCAGCTAGTTTCAAAAGGCTGATGGTATGACCCCAGGACAATAGACCCAGCTAGTTTCAAAAGGCTGATGGTATGACCCCTGGACAATAGACCCAGCTAGTTTCAAAAGGCTGATGGTATGACCCCAGGACAATAGACCCAGCTAGTTTCAAAAGGCTGATGGTATGACCCCAGGACAATAGACCCAGCTAGTTTCAAAAGGCTGATGGTATGACCCCTGGACAATAGACCCAGCTAGTTTCAAAAGGCTGATGGTATGACCCCAGGACAATAGACCCAGCTAGTTTCAAAAGGCTGATGGTATGACCCCAGGACAATAGACCCAGCTAGTTTCAAAAGGCTGATGGTATGACCCCAGGACAATAGACCCAGCTAGTTTCAAAAGGCTGATGGTATGACCCCAGGACAATAGACCCAGCTAGTTTCAAAAGGCTGATGGTATGACCCCAGGACAATAGACCCAGCTAGTTTCAAAAGGCTGATGGTATGACCCCTGGACAATAGACCCAGCTAGTTTCAAAAGGCTGATGGTATGACCCCAGGACAATAGACCCAGCTAGTTTCAAAAGGCTGATGGTATGACCCCAGGACAATAGACCCAGCTAGTTTCAAAAGGCTGATGGTATGACCCCAGGACAATAGACCCAGCTAGTTTCAAAAGGCTGATGGTATGACCCCAGGACAATAGACCCAGCTAGTTTCAAAAGGCTGATGGTATGACCCCTGGACAATAGACCCAGCTAGTTTCAAAAGGCTGATGGTATGACCCCAGGACAATAGACCCAGCTAGTTTCAAAAGGCTGATGGTATGACCCCTGGACAATAGACCCAGCTAGTTTCAAAAGGCTGATGGTATGACCCCTGGACAATAGACCCAGCTAGTTTCAAAAGGCTGATGGTATGACCCCAGGACAATAGACCCAGCTAGTTTCAAAAGGCTGATGGTATGACCCCTGGACAATAGACCCAGCTAGTTTCAAAAGGCTGATGGTATGACCCTGGACAATAGACCCAGCTAGTTTCAAAAGGCTGATGGTATGACCCCAGGACAATAGACCCAGCTAGTTTCAAAAGGCTGATGGTATGACCCCAGGACAATAGACCCAGCTAGTTTCAAAAGGCTGATGGTATGACCCCTGGACAATAGACCCAGCTAGTTTCAAAAGGCTGATGGTATGACCCCTGGACAATAGACCCAGCTAGTTTCAAAAGGCTGATGGTATGACCCCAGGACAATAGACCCAGCTAGTTTCAAAAGGCTGATGGTATGACCCCAGGACAATAGACCCAGCTAGTTTCAAAAGGCTGATGGTATGACCCTGGACAATAGACCCAGCTAGTTTCAAAAGGCTGATGGTATGACCCCTGGACAATAGACCCAGCTAGTTTCAAAAGGCTGATGGTATGACCCCAGGACAATAGACCCAGCTAGTTTCAAAAGGCTGATGGTATGACCCCAGGACAATAGACCCAGCTAGTTTCAAAAGGCTGATGGTATGACCCCTGGACAATAGACCCAGCTAGTTTCAAAAGGCTGATGGTATGACCCCAGGACAATAGACCCAGCTAGTTTCAAAAGGCTGATGGTATGACCCCAGGACAATAGACCCAGCTAGTTTCAAAAGGCTGATGGTATGACCCTGGACAATAGACCCAGCTAGTTTCAAAAGGCTGATGGTATGACCCCTGGACAATAGACCCAGCTAGTTTCAAAAGGCTGATGGTATGACCCCAGGACAATAGACCCAGCTAGTTTCAAAAGGCTGATGGTATGACCCCAGGACAATAGACCCAGCTAGTTTCAAAAGGCTGATGGTATGACCCAGGACAATAGACCCAGCTAGTTTCAAAAGGCTGATGGTATGACCCCTGGACAATAGACCCAGCTAGTTTCAAAAGGCTGATGGTATGACCCCAGGACAATAGACCCAGCTAGTTTCAAAAGGCTGATGGTATGACCCCTGGACAATAGACCCAGCTAGTTTCAAAAGGCTGATGGTATGACCCCAGGACAATAGACCCAGCTAGTTTCAAAAGGCTGATGGTATGACCCCAGGACAATAGACCCAGCTAGTTTCAAAAGGCTGATGGTATGACCCCAGGACAATAGACCCAGCTAGTTTCAAAAGGCTGATGGTATGACCCCTGGACAATAGACCCAGCTAGTTTCAAAAGGCTGATGGTATGACCCCTGGACAATAGACCCAGCTAGTTTCAAAAGGCTGATGGTATGACCCCAGGACAATAGACCCAGCTAGTTTCAAAAGGCTGATGGTATGACCCCAGGACAATAGACCCAGCTAGTTTCAAAGTGCTGATGGTATGACCCTGGACAATAGACCCAGCTAGTTTCAAAAGGCTGATGGTATGACCCCTGGACAATAGACCCAGCTAGTTTCAAAAGGCTGATGGTATGACCCAGGACAATAGACCCAGCTAGTTTCAAAAGGCTGATGGTATGACCCCAGGACAATAGACCCAGCTAGTTTCAAAAGGCTGATGGTATGACCCCTGGACAATAGACCCAGCTAGTTTCAAAAGGCTGATGGTATGACCCCTGGACAATAGACCCAGCTAGTTTCAAAAGGCTGATGGTATGACCCCTGGACAATAGACCCAGCTAGTTTCAAAAGGCTGATGGTATGACCCCAGGACAATAGACCCAGCTAGTTTCAAAAGGCTGATGGTATGACCCCAGGACAATAGACCCAGCTAGTTTCAAAAGGCTGATGGTATGACCCCAGGACAATAGACCCAGCTAGTTTCAAAAGGCTGATGGTATGACCCCAGGACAATAGACCCAGCTAGTTTCAAAAGGCTGATGGTTTGACCCCTGGACAATAGACCCAGCTAGTTTCAAAAGGCTGATGGTATGACCCCAGGACAATAGACCCAGCTAGTTTCAAAGGCTGATGGTACCCCAGGACAATAGACCCAGCTAGTTTCAAAAGGCTGATGGTATGACCCCTGGACAATAGACCCAGCTAGTTTCAAAAGGCTGATGGTATGACCCCTGGACAATAGACCCAGCTAGTTTTCAAAAGGCTGATGGTATGACCCCAGGACAATAGACCCAGCTAGTTTCAAAAGGCTGATGGTATGACCCCAGGACAATAGACCCAGCTAGTTTCAAAAGGCTGATGGTATGACCCCAGGACAATAGACCCAGCTAGTTTCAAAAGGCTGATGGTATGACCCCAGGACAATAGACCCAGCTAGTTTCAAAAGGCTGATGGTATGACCCCAGGACAATAGACCCAGCTAGTTTCAAAAGGCTGATGGTATGACCCCTGGACAATAGACCCAGCTAGTTTCAAAAGGCTGATGGTATGACCCCAGGACAATAGACCCAGCTAGTTTCAAAAGGCTGATGGTATGACCCCTGGACAATAGACCCAGCTAGTTTCAAAAGGCTGATGGTATGACCCCAGGACAATAGACCCAGCTAGTTTCAAAAGGCTGATGGATGACCCCAGGACAATAGACCCAGCTAGTTTCAAAAGGCTGATGGTATGACCCCTGGACAATAGACCCAGCTAGTTTCAAAAGGCTGATGGTATGACCCCAGGACAATAGACCCAGCTAGTTTCAAAAGGGTGATGGTATGACCCCAGGACAATAGACCCAGCTAGTTTCAAAGGCTGATGGTATGACCCCTGGACAATAGACCAGCTAGTTTCAAAAGGCTGATGGTATGACCCTAGGACAATAGACCCAGCTAGTTTAAAAGGCTGATGGTATGACCCTGGACAATAGACCCAGAGTAGTTTCAAAAGGCTGATGGTATGACCCAGGACAATAGACCCAGCTAGTTTTAAAAGGCTGATGGTATGACCCCTGGACAATAGACCCAGCTAGTTTCAAAAAGGCTGATGGTATGACCCCAGGACAATAGACCCAGCTAGTTTCAAAAGGCTGATGGTATGACCCCAGGACAATAGACCCAGCTAGTTTCAAAAGGCTGATGGTATGACCCAGGACAATAGACCCAGCTAGTTTCAAAAGGCTGATGGTATGACCCCAGGACAATAGACCCAGCTAGTTTCAAAAGGCTGATGGTATGACCCAGGACAATAGACCCAGCTAGTTTCAAAAGGTGATGGTATGACCCCAGGACAATAGACCAGCTAGTTTCAAAAGGCTGATGGTATGACCCTAGGACAATAGACCCAGCTAGTTTCAAAAGGTGATGGTATGACCCAGGACAATAGACCCAGCTAGTTTCAAAAGGCTGATGGATGACCCAGGACAATAGACCCAGCTAGTTTCAAAAGGCGTGTGATGGACCCAGGACAATAGACCCAGCTAGTTTCAAAAGGCTGATGGTATGACCCCTGGACAATAGACCCAGCTAGTTTCAAAAGGCTGATGGTATGACCCCTGGACAATAGACCCAGCTAGTTTCAAAAGGCAAAGGCTGATGGTGTGACCCAGGACATAGACCCAGCTAGTTTCAAAAGGCTGATGGTATGACCCCAGGACAATAGACCCAGCTAGTTTCAAAAGGCTGATGGTATGACCCCAGGGACAATAGACCCAGCTAGTTTCAAAAGGCTGATGGTATGACCCCAGGACAATAGACCCAGCTAGTAGTTTCAAAAGGCTGATGGTATGACCCAGGACAATAGACCCAGCTAGTTTCAAAAGGCTGATGGTATGACCCAGGACAATAGACCCAGCTAGTTTCAAAAGGCTGATGGTATGACCCCTGGACAATAGACCCAGCTAGTTTTCAAAAGGCTGATGGTATGACCCAGGACAATAGACCCAGCTAGTTCAAAAGGCTGATGGTATGACCCCAGGACAATAGACCCAGCTAGTTTCAAAAGGCTGATGGTATGACCCCTGGACAATAGACCCAGCTAGTTTCAAAAGGCTGATGGTATGACCCCAGGACAATAGACCCAGCTAGTTTCAAAAGGCTGATGGTATGACCCCTGGACAATAGACCCAGCTAGTTTCAAAAGGCTGATGGTATGACCCCAGGACAATAGACCCAGCTAGTTTCAAAAGGCTGATGGTATGACCCCTGGACAATAGACCCAGCTAGTTTCAAAGGCTGATAGTATGACCCTGGACAATAGACCCAGCTAGTTTCAAAAGGCTGATGGTATGACCCTGGACAATAGACCAGCTTTAGTTTCAAAAGGCTGATGGTATGACCCAGGACAATAGACCCAGCTAGTTTCAAAAGGCTGATGGTATGACCCAGGACAATAGACCC